>NW_019233225.1:19789-28173 GCF_002742605.1 Olea europaea var. sylvestris | reverse complement strand
TTTGTCAGATTCCTTGCTTCTGATAACCCCTGTACACTTGTATGGCGCACACTGGTTTCTCAAGTCTTATTGGAAAACAGAATAAAATTCATGAAAATGATATTTTCTTTGATTAAATGAACTTCATATCCATGTGTCAACCCCACATCAAACGAATCGAGTGGACGTTGCTTTTTCTGCGTTAAAGGTACACAATTTATTTCTAAACATAACCTTTGATTTTATAGTGCATGCATGAAACAATTAATTTATGGGATTCTGCATGATTTTCACTTTGAGAGTTTACAATTTACAATCATTAATAGTTAATTTCATGTTTTATATCACGTTTTTATTTGAACCATACATCGTAATCGCGTCTGTGTCGTCTACTACTTCTGTATATGAACCGTATTGGGGATATACTTTGACTTCAGAGAATAACATTGGACTTCTTTCTTGTAATTGTGCGAGAATTTTCAAAAGAAAGGAACTTAGCCCAAAAGATATCTGCAAGTGCTCATTATTCTTTTGAACTAAAAAAAGAAAATGGCAATTTACTTTTAGAACTAAAACTTTTGCCGGTTCAGTTCAAGATTATCAGTAAGTGATTTAATTAATTAAGTAATTTTACTCCATGCATATATTCTTTTGGAATATTTAAAAATGAAACATGTCATGTTTCCTTTTTTTACTTTTAAGATATTTATTCTTTTCCGCCGTCCAACCAAAAAAAGTAGTTCTTTCTAAAATAGGAAATTTATACCTCTGCATTAAGGTATTATTCACACAGCACGTAAAAAGATGCATTTATTCTTTGTTGTGTTACTTGCTAACAAATTGTTAACACAATTAATTAACTTTATTATGCTAAAAAGTAAGTTTAGCAGAAAATTATTCATTTTTACTTTAGTTTCAGCGATTATATATAAGACATGTATTCTACGAATAACTTTGTTGAGAAAATAGTTCCTGTACTTTAGGCACTGGAGACAGATGTAATAATTATAAGACAAATAATGAATAATCAATGTCAAAAGCATCAGCAACTCTTTGTACCTATGACAAATAATATCAAGTTAGAATAATTATTAACAATCTTGATTTGTCGTCCTAGGATTAGATAGAGATGCAGATTCATTGTCGAAATGTTCACGCAGTCATCTCTAACAATAAGCAAACAAGAATATCAGAAACGTGTCAAATGGAACACTTACCTTTTGGACAACATGATTGCACTAGATATTTACCCTTAATTTCAATATGCATGCAGCTTTTTAAAGGTTATATAAGGACCAGAGATGTTTGCTACAATTCACCCAAAATATTTTATTTCTCTCTTGAAAATGGGCACCATGGAGATGGTAATGGGTTCATCAATGGAAAATATGGAACCCAAGAGGGCTTATGTTACCTTCTTGGCAGGGAAAGGAGATTATGTGAAAGGGGTTGTTGGATTAGCTAAGGGTTTAAGGAAGACGAAATCGGTGTATCCTCTAGTGGTAGCTGTCTTGCCTGATGTACCAGAAGATCATCGGAAGATCCTCAAGTCTCAAGGATGTATTATTCGTGAAATTGAGCCCGTATATCCACCGGAAAATGAAAATATTCAGTTTGCCATGGCATATTATGTCATCAACTACTCAAAACTTCGCATTTGGGAGGTAATTTGTTTGCATGTTAATGTCTTAATTGGTCTGCTCGTCTAACTTAGTTTAACTTTTTAGATAGGGTGCTTTACGAGTTTCACTTTACCTTTACCATACAGAATATAGTCGAATTTTTTTATTCTTATTATTTATTGACTGATAATGAGACATAACTGTGGCTGCAGTTTGTGGAGTATAGCAAGATGATTTACTTGGATGGAGATATTCAAGTTTTCCATAACATTGATCACCTCTTTGAGTCTCCTGATGGTTATTTCTATGCCGTTATGGACTGTTTTTGTGAGAAAACATGGAGTAGTTCTCCTCAGTACAGAATCGGCTACTGTCAACAGTGCCCGGAAAAGGTAAAATGGCCGACGGAAATGGGACCTCCACCACCATTGTACTTCAATGCTGGGATGTTCGTTTACGAGCCGAAACTTTCAACTTATTCTGATCTCTTGGAAACCCTCAAAGTCACCCCTTCTACTTCATTTGCAGAGCAGGTAAAATTCTTCTCTTAAATTAATATCAAGTTATTAGCCTTTTGGTAAAACTTCTTTCTTTATCAGAAAGGCCTTAATATTGTCTGTTGAATCGATTTATGTGTGCAGGACTTTTTGAACATGTTTTTTAGGGACATATACCGTCCTATCCCTCCAATTTACAACCTCGTTTTAGCCTTGCTTTGGCGACATCCTGAAAATATAGACCTCGAACAAGTTAAGGTTGTTCACTATTGTGCTGCGGTAAGTATTCGTCCTCGAGCAAGTTATTGTACGTACAAAATCAATAAGAAATGGATTAATAACAGTCTTGCATGGCTTTTGATATAAACTTACAGGGATCAAAACCATGGAGATACACCGGTAAAGAAGAGAACATGCAGAGAGACGACATAAAGATGCTGGTCGAGAAATGGTGGGATATATACGCAGACGAGTCATTGGATTATGGAAACGACTCAAAGGAAGAGAAAACATCAGTTCCAGTGCTATCAGAGGCTGGTGTTATTCAACATGTTACTGCTCCATCAGCAGCATAACTTAGGACTATGTTTCTTCCTATTTCATTTCGTTAAGAAAACTAACGGTTTTCACAACTGGATCCCGAGCCCTTGAGGTTTATTAGTTAGTGTGTTTTCATAGTAGTTCACCGATCCAATTATAATAACTATGATTACGAATAATGTTATAGTGGGTTTACGTAGTAGTTTACCATAAATTTATGTCCCTATAATGTATTGTGAGCTTGTTTTACCATATAAATAATTATCCGAGAACGAATTTGAAATGTTCATTTATGAAAAGGTAGTTCTGTAATTCCCTAATTTGTGATATCTTGTTATGGTTTTTCACTTGAGTCATGATTCACCCTTAAATTCATTGATTCCAATGGAAGTAACTTCAGTTACAAAGAAAAGTAACCCAAAAAAATCAGCAAAGAACAGAATTATGTGGACTGATGTGAGAAACGTCGTACTTCCCACAAAATAAATTAATCCAAAACCCTTGCCAAATGTACACAATTTCAGATGCATATTAGCGCAGTGTACAACTCATGAGTTATTAGCAATATCGACAGACGCGTTCAAGTACAAGACAATGATCCGAAAGAAAGGAGAACAGGAACCAATGAAACTGTGCTGGTTTCAGTGTAATTCTTGAAAAATGAACTCTACGAATGTATATCATGCCTTCTAAATGTGAATGGGCTTGTCATAAGTGGCCATGGCGGCTTCCTTCAAGGCCTCGCTCATTGTTGGATGTGCGTGGCATGTGCGTGCAATGTCCTCACTTGATGCTCCATAATGCAAAGCCAAAACGGCCTCGTGAATGAGCTCCCCTGCATTTGGTGACATGATGTGAACACCCAATATCTTATCGGTCTCCTTCTCGGCAAGTATCTTAACCACTCCCTCAGCATCGTCAATTGCCTTGGCCCTACTGTTTGCCAAGAAAGGGAACTTCCCAACACGGTAATCAACTCCGAGTGCTTTTACCTGCTCCTCGGTTTTCCCTACAGATGCCACCTCAGGGTGCGTGTAAACGACACCAGGAACCATATCGTAGTCCACGTGACCTTCCTTGCCAGCAATATATTCCACGCATGCAACACCATCCTCTTCAGCCTTGTGAGCCAACATGGGACCAGGAATAACATCGCCAATAGCATATACACCCGGTACATTGGTGCCAAACCGATGATTCACCAAGATACGACCAGCTTTGTCAGTTTCAACTCCTATCTTGTCCAATCCAAGTCCAGCAGTAAACGGAACTCTACCAGCAGAAACAAGAACGAAGTCAGCTTCAAGAGTGGTCTGATCACCACCAGCTGCTGGTTCAAGTGTCAACTTCACACCATTACCTGCTGTATCTACAGAAACCACCTTAGTGTTGAGCATAAATTTCATCTTCTGCTTCTCAAGGGAACGTTGAAATTGCTTTCGGACCTCACCATCCATTGTTGGAACAATGTCTGCTGCAAATTCAACAACAGTGACCTCCGACCCTAGACGTCCCCATACAGAGCCCATTTCAAGACCAATATAACCAGCACCAATGACAACGAGTTTCTTAGGAACTTCTGATAGGGATAAAGCCCCAGTAGATGATACAATTCTCTTTTCATCAATGGTTATCCCCGGCAGACCTTTGACATCTGAACCAGTAGCAATTATGATATTCTTGCCTTTCACAACAGTGTTTCCACCTTCCAGAGTATCAACAGAAACTTCAGATGGGGAGAGGAATTTTCCATACCCCTTAACATAGGTTACTTTATTCTTCTTGAATAAACCTTCAATGCCTTTTGTTAAGTTACCCACAGCTTTATCTTTTTGGGCCATCATAGCAGGTAGATTAACCTCAACAGAAGATAATTTCACCCCGTGACTAGCAAATGAATGCTTGGCTTCATGATACATATGGGAAGAATGAAGAAGGGCCTGCACACATTACCAAATGAAGACAGTGAATATAATTTATTTTGTTTGTTGACCAAATGGCTGGCTATAAACTAGCATTTTCCAATAGAATTTTGCCACAAGACATATCCAAAAACCAAATGATGATTCAACGATAAGAAACAAGCATTCTTCAATAGCTCACAGAAACCGAATTTAAGTCCATTTATCTAACAATCTGAACTAGAAAAAAAAAAGAAAAGAAAGAATGGAAGATGATTTTAATAACTGAATATGTTATAGAAATATAACAAATTCAGTGTTGCTCAAAACATTGACTTGACACAGTTCACCATTGAAAATAAGATAAAATAGGAGTTCAAACAAGTGTTATTTAAAAATAGAACGATTTAAACGTCATCATAACTAAAATTCCACAATAAAACTGCGTAGAAAAAGACCTTATTTACTTAGAAGCCAGATGACAAAGGGACATCCAAATGCACTACTCACCATTTCACAACAAAATAAGCTACTTCAGCAACCAAATAACATAAAACTTATGATATCCGGTTAGACAGCTGACATACTTAGTTCATTAATTTTGTGGAGTGGCCATGGTTATTTGTCTTGAAATGGAGATAAGCACTATTGAATTACTATAACATTATTTTCCTAATAATTGAATTACTATTACTTTTTCATCCATGATATCAATTTTTTGGCAACCCTTGAAAGTGTGCTATATCAAATATTGAAACCATCTTGAGATGATGGGGCCAGCAAAACTTTTCTTTTAGTTCAATTTAATCTTACCCACCCATCAGAAAAGGGGAGAAAAATGGATATCCTTCACAAACATCAAAAACTACACTGGCATGAGCATTCTTATCTTTTATACTTGTCAATGTAATTGGACCTACTCAAGCAATTTTTCAATAAGAAATATGAGCCAAAAACTAAGACTCGCTTCTTCTGCTCCCTTACTACACTATATAAGATATAAGGCAGAAAAAAGGAAAGGAAAAATGATAATCAATTGAAAGAAAAATAAGCAGATTTCCAGCACAAGAAACCCAAGTTCTATTTCTTTCATTTAATGCCAGATGAAAATGTCACATATTTAGAATTAAGTTCATTAGTTAGTCACAGTGCCTAAGGTAAAAGTTCAAATCTTTCATAATTCTCAAAATTATGATTGTTAGTCATCAATTCCACCGGGTGGAACATTAGCAGCACACAATCGAAAATTACACCGACAAATAAAAGCACAAAACTTGTGCATATAAAAGGGTACCAGAATTCATCAAACGAATATAGTAAAACACAGACAAACATGAACATGCTCAATCTTCAATCACATAAATATCAAACAAGCACAATTTTTACAATCTAAATAAAACAGAACAAGAACACAACAACCGAAATTCAATTCAGTATATCTAAAACAAAACCGGAACAATACCTTGGAAGGTATACATCCGACATTGAGGCAAGTTCCACCGAGGGCACCACGCTTCTCAATACAGGTAGTCTTGAGCCCAAGCTGAGCGGCCTTGATGGCAGCCACGTAACCTCCTGGTCCACCACCTACCACAACGACATCGTTTTCATCAGATCCGGACGACACAGAGTAGCTCCTGCTAACAATTGACGAGTACTTTGACGAATTGCTGTACAAATGCCTCCATGATGAAAACACTGTCGTGGCTTTTCGCCTGGAAATACTAGCCATCGCCATTTCTGGGTAGCTTTGAGTGGAAAATTGAAAAATCCTTTCTTTTTGATGTTTAGGTTTAGAGTCTGCTATATACAATGGTGAATGGACGAGGATATGGAACATGCTTTAATTAATTAAATTAGAAGTGAAAATTACACATTTAGTCTCCAATCTTTTTTTCTTCTTACTAATTCATCCCCCATTTTCAAATTCGAATTTTATGTCCTCCTATGCTTAGCATCCTTAACGGAAGACATGATCTTGACATATAACCCCCACTTTTAGGCCCATCACAAGGAAAAGGAAAATCAAAAGCTACTTTATTCGATATGAAACAAAAGTTGCAAGCAAATAGAACACTTTTCAGAATTATAATATCATTACATGAATCATAAATGCATAATGTACCAAAAAATTCAAGATTCCTTTGTTTTGATGTGAAAATGATTGTACATCCCACAAGTCGCTAATCATGAATTCTTTACCCCAAAGAGGAAGTGCCCTATTTAAATCCGATTGTGTGAGACAAGTTTTGAACCTCGACATTGTGGTTTGAGTCGAAGTTCTACTGTAATGTTCGTTTTTAATGAAATTATACATAGAAAAGAAGGGGAAAATCCATTATGAATGTGCAACCATCATCATGATTTTCGAACTTATAGGATCAGAAGGAGAAGGATGGTGAATTCTTCAATCCTTGGAGTGGCGCGAGATGAGGCCCAAGTGCAGTTTAATAAAAAAATAATAATAAAACTTGGAATGATCGATGCGCAATTGAATATTTCAACTAGAGAATGACAATACCATCTTCATCTTAATAAAGGGAACATCAACGGTTTGTGTTCAAAAGGATTCATTCAGTCAACAACGCCAAAGGGTGAGGTGTGAAAGTTCAAATTCGGAGGTTGGGGACGAATTAGCAAGATGTATGAAATGTTGGGGACAATATAAAATATTTACTAAAATTTGAACTATTTTGCTTGTTGGTGGAGTAGACCATGCAGGATCACAGCCGTTGGATCATGAGATTAGTAGTGAGCGATTATTTTGACTTTTAGCATAACCGTGGACTCTATTCGTTGCCGACAATCTGGACCGTTAATTAAAAATGTGCACAATTTATATTTTGCAAACTGAATAAAATTCAAAATTTATAACTCACTTTTGTTAATGATATTATTCTTCTTTCTATGATTATTGACCAAAATATAATGTAATGGGAAAAAGAATATAATAAAAAGTCAAATGAGATAAGATTATTTAATATTTAATGGAAATTAAAATTGATTGGTTAAATTCTTCTACTCATCTAATTAAATAAAATAAACAAAGAAATTGCGCCAAACCTAGAATTACATTAATCGATCCTGAACTTGTTCAATTAGCAGTTTAGTCCTAAAGATTATAAAGGAGCAAGTTAGTCCATATTTTTATTGTAATAGCATATGCTCACTTTAAAGTTTTATATAACAGCTTGGTTGAGAAACAAAATCTAGTTTCTTCAAGTTAAAAACACTCTAAACACGTAAAGCGTATGTGATGACAATTATGCAACTAAAATAAAATATCGAGGACTAACTTTGTTGCCTACACTTAAGTTTGAGACAAATTTACTGCTCAAGAAATAGGTTGAGCATCAATCGGCAATTTTCCTATATTTACAGACACCAAGACAAGCAATTCCAGAATTTAGATATCATTATCTTGTTCTCATATGTCTACACCAGAAAATTATAGCCTCACAGTGTGTGTGTTGGTGTAACTGTGCCTAGATGAGATGGATGGCCAAGACTCCATCAACGAAGAATTATCAAGAAGCCACACCATGCCAAAATAGCAACATTTAACATTCACTATAACAAATATAAACCATGAACAATTACAAGATATTTAGAGGAACGAAATAACTAGTACTGATACATTGAAGAACTTGACACAACAACAACAATCAATAATAAAGTATTACACATAATTGCATAATCCTACAAAAATGCTGGTTGCTACCTTACAATAAATGGAAAATTTATTCAAAATAATAATACACTCTGCTTTGCATTCCTGATTTGTCAGAAGGCCCAAAAAAATTTAATCTTGAATTTGTGCAATTTAATTGCCACCTAATAGGCTC
>NW_019233225.1:9978-15549 GCF_002742605.1 Olea europaea var. sylvestris | reverse complement strand
ACACTAGAAATTCATTTGCATAGAGTTCTCTCTTGGTGGTGGTGTAGTTCAGGCACTAGTTCAGTTCGTCAGAGTGGTTTCTGAAGTGCTCGGAAGCTATTGGTTTTACTGTTGTATCCTGGAAAATGGACGCTCGTTTTAAACTTCAAGCACGGACGATGAGGGGGCGAATCTATTTTAAGGAAACTGTGTGTAACACAGGCTTCGGGTTAAAATTCTATGTTTCAGTTGTTTAATTCATGCAATTTTTCGTATTAAATTTACAGTCCATACTTCATGAATTTATGATATATTGTTCGTATGCTTCATGAATTTTAAATTCTATTGGAACAAAAGTTATTTGTTGGAAATAAAACTTTCAATGATCTGCTGAAAATTCGATATACGGTTGTTTGAATTTTGTTGATTTGTATAGTTGCAAAATTGAAAAGTTTTGTCAAAAAGATCTAAACTATCTAAGAAGAGCTTGAGATTTAAGCGGTTCGGTTGTGACCCCCCTCCTCATCTAGGAGTCTTTTAATTACGCATTATTCAAATTGACGAGACGAAAGACAATATTTCCCGATTTTATCCACATACACTGAATTTCCTACAAGTTTAAAACAGATTTTCAGAAAGGAAAATTTGGTTTCCTATATTGATTATCTATGAACTGATTAGTTTCTTATATTTGTTATATTGTGGAAACTAATTTGTTGTCTGGTTCTTTCGAAAGACGAAATGGCAACCGGTTCCACCAACATAGATTCCAACATGGATGTGTCCCAAGCTGAAGGTACCCAATCTCAAGCTGTGGGTTCTACTATGGGTGCAGGGCCTAGTTCGGCTATGGGTGCAGCTATGGCTGCAGGGCCTAGCTCTGTTATGGCACAGACTGTGGCTCCAATGCCAAATCGTGTTGTGAGCCAACATGTGGCTAATGTTCCGATTAATGTACCAGCTAACCATGGGGAAAAGCCGGAGAAATTCAACAACTTGAATTTCAAGAGGTGGCAGCAGAAAATGCTGTTCTATCTGACCACCTTGAATTTTGCGAGATTCTTGACTGAAAGTGCTCCAAAACTCGAAAAGGGTGAGGTGGATGTTCAAGCTATCAGTACTGTTAATGCTTGGAAACATTCGGACTTTTTATGCCGAAATTACATCATAAACAGTTTGGCAGATTCGTTATACAACGTGTATAGCACCATGAAAACTGTTAAGGAGTTGTGGGAGTCTTTAGACCGAAAATATAAGACTAAGGATGCCGGGGTTAAGAAATTTATCGTCGGCCGATTCTTGGACTATAAGATGGTGGACTCCAAAACCATAATCAGTCAAGTGCAAGAACTCCAAGTGATTCTTCACGAAATTCATGCCGAAGGGATGATTCTGAGTGAAACTTTCCAAGTGGCTGCAATCATTGAAAAATTGCCTCCCGCGTGGAAAGATTTCAAGAATTATCTGAAACACAAGCGAAAGGAAATGAACGTTGAAGAACTGATTGTTAGATTTCGAATTGAAGAAGACAACAAGAGTTCCGAAAAGAAGTGGTTCAATCCTGGTGCGGCTAAGACCAATATTGTTGAACTTGGTCAAGATAGTAAGAACTACAAAACCAAAGTTGGGCCATCCGGTGGAAAAGGGATCAAGTTGGGACCAAAAGGGGGCATTCCTAAGAAGAAATTTCAAGGGAAGTACATCAACTGTGACAAAGTAGGCCACAAATCTTCGGAGCGCAGATTGCCAAAGAAGAAGAAAGAAGCAAATGTGGTTGACTACATGGTACATGATGTGTCGGAGATGAGTCTCGCAGCAGTCATTTCTGAAGTGAACATGGTGGGTTCTAACCCAAAAGAATGGTGGATTGACACCGGAGCTACGAGACATGTGTGCTCTGATAAAAAGTTATATACTGCTTTTGAAGCAGTTGAGAATGGAGAGAAGTTGTTCATGGGAAATTCAGCAACTTCTGAAATCAAGGGCCAAGGAAAAGTGGTTCTAAAGATGATTTCGGGAAAAGAGCTGACTCTCAATAACATGCTGTATGTGCCGGAAATCCGCAAGAACCTTGTGTCCGGATCACTTTTGAATAAGCATGATTTTCGCATTGTATTTGAGTCAGACAAGGTCATCTTGTCGAAAAGTGGAATGTTTGTCGGAAAAGGTTATGTTTCCAATGGAATGTTTAAACTCAATGTAATTGTTGTTAAACCAAAAATGAATAATAAAGTGAATGCTTCTGTTTACTTGCTTGAGTCTTCCAATGAGTGGCATGGTAGACTAGGACACGTTAACTATGATACTTTATGTAGGCTAGTTTACTTGAAATGCATACCAGCATTCCATGTTGATTCCAAACATAAGTGTGAGACTTGTGTTGAAGCAAAATTGACTATCTCGTCATTTAAGTCAATTGAACGAAATACGGAATCACTTGATTTAATTCACAGTGATATATGTGATTTAAAATTTGTACAAATAAGAGGTGACAACAAGTATTTCATTACTTTTGTCGACGATAGCACGAAATACTGCTATGTTTATTTGCTAAAAAGCAAGGATGAAGCGATAGAGAAATTTGTTCTCTATAAGAATGAAGTTGAAAATCAACTTAACAAGAAAATTAAGGTGCTAAGAAGCGATCGAGGTGGTGAGTATGAAGCACCGTTTGTTGAATTCTGTGCACAACACGAAATCATACATGAAACCACCGCACCGTATTCACCGCAACAAAATGGTGTTGCTGAAAGGAAAAATCGCATTTTAAAGGAGATGATGAATGCGATGCTAGTAGGTTCTGGATTATCTCAGAACATGTGGGGGGATGCTGTACTATCATCAAATTACCTTTTGAATAAGGTGCCCCGAAAGAAAATGAAGAAGACCCCTTATGAGTTATGGAAAGAAAGAACGTCTTCCTATAAATACTTATGAGTGTGGGGGTGTCTTGCTAAAGTGGCTGTCCCAACACCAAAGAAGGTGAAGATAGGCCCGAAAACTGTAGATTGCATATTCATTGGACATGCACATAACAGTAGTGCTTATCGATTTCTCGTGTATGAATCTAAAATCCAAGATATACATAGAAACACGATAATGGAGTCAAGAAACGCTTCATTCTTTGAACATGTGTTTCCATGCAGGTCCGAAGAAGAGGCAAGTTCTTCTAAACGGACGTATGAGACTATAAGTGAACATGGTCAGGACCAAGAACTAGAAGAGGAGGTTGAGGTTGAACCTAAACATAGCAAAAGGGAAAGGACAGAAAAATCTTATGATCCGGATTTTCTGACCTATATGCTAGAAAGTGAACCTCAAAGCTATCAAGAGGTTGTGAACTCCTCGGAAGGACCTCAATGGAAAGAGACCATTAAAAGTGAAATAGATTCTATCCTACAAAATCATACATGGGAGTTAGTGGATCTTCCACCAGAAAGTAAACCACTAGGTTACAAGTGGATTTTCAAACGAAAAATGAAACCAGATGGAACTATTGAAAAGTATAAGACCGAGTTGGTAATAAAAGGTTACCGACAACGGGAAGGCCTTGATTACTTTGATACATATTCTCCAGTAACGAGAATAACGTCCATTAGAATGATACTTGCGATTGCTGCTTTGCGAAATCTTGAAGTACATCAAATGGATGTTAAGACTACCTTCTTGAACGGAGACTTAGATGAAGAAATTTATATGGAACAACCCGAAGGGTTTTCGTCTCCAGGGCAGAAAAAGAAAAGGTGTGTAAATTAGTGAAGTCATCGTATGGCTTGAAATAAGCACCAAAATAATGGCATGAGAAATTTGACAGTGTCATGATGGAGAGTGGATTTAAGATCAACGAGTATGACAAATGTGTTTACGTCAAAGACACTAAAGACGGATATGTCATCTTATATCTTTACGTTGACGACATGCTTATTGTTGGCAGTGACAATAAGATGATTGAATCCACTAAAAATATGTTAAACTCGAGGTTTGACATGAAAGATATTGGTTTAGCTGAAGTTATACTTGGAGTGAAAATCTCAAGAACATCAAATGAGCTTGTTCTAAGTCAGTCACATTATGTGGACAAAATTTTAGGAAAATTTCATAAGGATGATACTGGCTTGGCTAGAACACCAATAGATACTAATCAACATCTGTCTAAAAACAGAGGAGAAAGTATCTCTCAAGTAGAATACTCGAGAATTATCGAAAGTCTAATGTACTTAATGAGCTGTACTAGACCAGACATAGCCTACACAGTCAGTAAACTAAGTAGATACACGAGTAATCCAAGAGCTGATCACTGGAAATGAATAGTAAGAGTACTAAGGTACTTAAGATATACCCATAATTTTGGACTGCACTATAGCAGATATCCAGCGGTCATTAAAGGATATAGTGATGCTAATTGGATATCCAACATAAAAGACTCAAAGTCCACGAGTGGATTTGTGTTCACTTTGGCTGGTGCAGCTATATCATGGAAATCTTCTAAACAAATAGTGATAGCCAGATCCACTATGGAATCTGAGTTTATAGCTCTAGATAAAAGTGATGAAGAGGCTGAGTGGCTATATAACTTCTTAGAGGATATTTCAAGATGGTCAAAGTCTGTGTCAAACAATTTGCATATATTGTGATAGTCAATCGGCAATTGAAAGGGCACAGAACAACATGTATAATGATAAGTCTAGACATATACGTCGTAGACATAATACCATTAGGCAACTACTCTCAACTGGAGTTATCACTATTGATTATGTAAAGTCAAAAGATAACATTGCGGATCCGCTAACCAAATGGTTAAATAGAAAGTTAGTTGAGAAATCATGTAGAGGAATGGGACTTAAGCCCTTGAATGGATAAGTTAATACAAAGGAAAACCCAACCTAGTTGACTGGAGATCCCAAGATCTAGGTTCAAAGGGACAACCTAATTGTAAAGACTTGATAGAATCACTGTGGGGGATATTACCTCCTGTCCATTCCTGTGATGCGATAGTGATGCCCGTAAAGATGGAGGATAAGTAATAGGTTTTTAATGATTCTTATGCGTCGAAAATCGAGCCAAGTAATGTGGGTTACTTGTAATAAGAAATCAACTATGTGAGAGAGAAGTGGGGCCGCTTCTAAGGGAATTGTGTGGGGCGCAATTCTTGTGAACTTTCACAGAACCAGGCGTATGTTAATGGCCAAAACGAACATAATAATGAGAACTGAAATGTGTTAGGAAGAATCTTGTGTGAAGTGTATCATCGTTTACATAAACGGTGGAACAGTTCAAGGACATCGCGTCTACTGGTCAGCCAGTGTGGTAAATATGCTTTCACAAGCGAATGTTCAAATGGTAACACCTACCTATCGTATGCAGGTTTCAACTGTTGAACTATATCACCAAGTCGTCATGTGTCACATTCACAAGTCGTCATGTGTCACATTCACAAGTCGTCATGTGTCACATTCACAAGTCGTCATGTGTCACATTCACAAGTCGTCATGTGTCACATTCACAAGTCGTCATGTGTCACATTCACAAGTCGTCATGTGTCACATTCACAAGTCGTCATGTGTCACATTCACAAGTCGTCATGTGTCACAT
>NW_019233225.1:0-9895 GCF_002742605.1 Olea europaea var. sylvestris | reverse complement strand
GAGTGATTTTTGCGGTACTCGGAAACTACTGGTTTTACCGTTGTATCCTGAAAAACGGACGCTCGTTTTAAACCTTAAGCAAGGACGGTGAGGGGACGAATCTGTTTTAAGGAAACTGTGTGTAACACAGGCCTCGGGTTAAAATTCTATGTTTCAGTTGTTTAATTCATGCAATTTTTCGTATTAAATTTATAGTCCATGCTTCATGAATTTATGATATATTGTTCGTATGCTTCATGAATTTTAAATTCTATTGGAACAAAAGTTATTTGTTGGAAATAAACTTTCAATGATCTGCTGAAAATTCAATATACGGTTGTTTCAATTTTGTTGATTTGCATAGTTGCAAAATTGAAAGACTTTATTAAAAAGACCTAAACTGTCTAAGAAGAGCTTGGGATTTAAGTAGTTCGGTTGTGACCCCCCCTCCTCATTTGGGAGTCTTTTAATTACGCATTATTCAAATTGACGAGACGAAAGACAACATTTCTCAATTTTATCCACATACACTGAATTTCCTATAGATGGATCTTAGTCCATATGTTTCAAATGTCTATCATGGTTTTTTCCCTAACACAATGGATAAAGTAACTACATTATGTTGAAAACATGCCTGCCAGTCAAAATGCTCGCTAGAAAATTATTGCTTTTAATTCTTATTTAAGAGCATATCCAATGGAGATGTGGATTGAAACAAAATGGCTTATCCCTAAACAGCAACCACTTAATTTTTTATAATTTCTTTATCTAAGGAGGACGTGTCCATTTAAGATTTTATAATCTTTCTCCACTCTCTCTCTACATCTTCTCACTTTTACAAGTAGCCCCTTGATGTGATCCGAAATACGTCTCAAAATTGCAATGAATTAATGCATGTTGGCAAGAGGTCGAGTTTGAGATTTGAGCTAAGTTGGGCGCCAATTGGAGATAATAAAATCATGCAATTAATTACTCAAGCTATGGGAGACAAAATGATGAAGTTTACAAACCAAGGACTAAGTTTAATGTTGGAGCCGAGGTCCAAATCATTTGGGAGCGGCTTGTTAATTTCAGCCGAACACGGAGCCAAAATTCATAACTATGCGACTGCATAGTTATCTAAGGAATGCGACCGCAATAGATCATGCAAGGATTTTATGGGCAGCAAGAGTTTCTTCTATGCAACCGAATAGAAATACTCTATGCGGCTGCATAGATCAAAATCGAGGCAGAATCTTTTATTTCGTGCAAGTTTTCTATTTTCACTAGAATTCTATTTTAGGTGATATTTTTGTGATCCTTAATCAATATTTTCCGTTTTTAATTAGTTTTTAGGTTTTAGTATAAATAGGGATATTATTTTCATTGTTAACAACTTTCATGATGAATTAATAAAGATTTTCTCTCAAAGCTTTGCTTCAATTATTTGTTCTTGGTGGAACAATTTTATCGAGCTTATCAAGAAATTATATTTCTTGTGGTATTCAAAATCATTGGGTGCAAATTACAACACGTGTAATCAAGGGGTTTTACAATCTTCGTTATTGTAGGTTTTTTGGTTCATTGTTTTGGAATTCAAATCCACCATTCGGGTGAGATTTCGAGGTTTTGTGATCAAGAGGTCGTTGGTTTAATATACCTTCGGTTGCTTGGTTCATTTTTTAGAAGTTAAATCCTAAACCTTGATCGTATTTGGGCGTTCTTGGAATCCTTTGTCAATATGCTATGACTTCGATAGCGACCATGCTAATCGGGTTCGCATCACCCCTAATTAGTGAAATCTGCATCCCCATTGTGAATGCTCTTCTCTCCACTTCATTAGTCATTTTGATTGTCACATGCAACAATGTGAATTGTTGCATTGGAAATGCTCTTAGTTGATTTATATTTTCATGTAACCTACTCCATATTTATTGAGAACAGAGCTAATTTGTTGTTCAATCTCCTTGTATTTGCATACACGAGGTCTTGCAGTGCAATTTCCATTTGTGATATATTTGTTGAAGATTCCCAATTATATTGAAAGTGATTAAGCAAACAATTTCGTCAGGCTAATGAAGATTTTAAAGTTTGTTTCGGGAAGGATGCAAAAGATCAAGACTTTTATGAAGATGAAAAGATGTACTTCATAGCTAATAAGAGTGGACAAAGAATATGAAAGCATAACAAGACAAGTCATTCTTTCATCCCTGACTTGGCACTCGATTCTAGCAGCCTTCTGCCGCTCTGAAGAATTCCTGGGTCTACAGGTGGGTGAGACAGAATTGGCCTTAACTACTAATCAAGCCCAGTTCCCATCGATAGGCACTAGTTCGGTTTGTCTTACATGATAGTTACGGTCATGGCCCAGCGCTCTAGTCAAGGCTCCTTGTTCAAGCTCAGCTCCTAACAAAGGGGTAAATGTTGCATAACATGTAGAAGACGTATCGCTACTCCCTAGTGAGCAATGTAGGGAAGATCCCATCTTTAATGTCAAATTTTCTTTCAACGAGATTCCACGACTAGGACCCTAAATCTTTCCAATGTGGTCATACCAGTTGAGGCTAGTAAGTCGGGGAGGATGGCAGAGGAGATACCTGCCACTAGACATCCTTCATGAAAGTTCGATGTCCCCAAAATATCAATGACCGTGAAGGTCGTGAAGGGTCACAAGCCATTCACTTAGAACTGGGCTATGAAACTTTCGAGAATGGAGGTCGCGAAGTGTCACTTTCTGTTTCACTGCATGATTCTTTAGCCATTCACTTAAAAATGGGCTATGACACTTTCAAGGGCGATGGGCTGTCTGGGGAAGGTGAGGAAAAACTATTTGATAAAGTTCATCTTCTCGTGTAGCAAAGTCGTCAAGGATTTTATGCGTGCAAAATGTTGCATCAAAGAGAGGATGAAATTCTAACACAATACATGAAATTGCCATAACATGGTAGAATTCATAAAATTACAATTAGAAATAGAGAATCATTTTTTTCCCAATTCCAACAAAAATAAGGAACCGAATGATATGGCGGAAAACTAAAATGACAATGTCCACTCCTCTTTTCTTTCTTCTCTGACCAACTAATATATTCCATAGTTTCTTCGATTCATTTCTCTCTCAAGGAAACCAAAGAAAGTACACTTTGTAAATGGTATCAGCCACCCTCCACCTGAACATCCCAAAACCGAAAGACGTTGGTGTTTTATATTGATCCCATCCAAGCGAAAACATTAGGCAGGCGAGTTCCCACAAGGATGATTTCTCATGATCTAAAACTGTAGCCAAGACCAAGTATGATACAGCCTTGGGTCCAATATTCTTGAAAGTTCTCTACCACATACCAGTCCGCAACAATCAATCTATTGGTATTCCAGATTCGCCCATGCATCACCGTTTTTTAGACCCATTTTTGCTCGAATAACCAATCTCATCAAGCTGCAGAGCTCTAGGATCAAGTGGGATCGTTCCAACCGTTAAAACACCAGAAGAGCCAGTGGAAATGTTAACTTTGACGGGTACAGACCCTACTGTAACAACATCAATCAGTTCAGTGTTTGCTTTGCTGGCAGTATTAGGCACCAAACACACACAACCGGAGTCTTTCGGATTCATTGTTAGTGAACCAGTCTTTAATTCAACGTCAATATCTGGTTTGCCAGCCACTGAAACTGCTCGTCTTGAAACCTCTTTGGAATCAGATTCATTCTTGTTAATAATGTTGGGGCTGCTTGAATCATGCAAGACGACTTTCTTATCATCACTAGGAGAAGGATTGAGGATAGGATTAAGTTTACGGGGAGGATCTATTAGAGGCACGAGGTAAGGGTTCTCGTAGCTCTTAATTAGCAGCCTCACTTTCTCTTCCTGCAGGATCTTCTGTCTATTTTCATAGTACATGAAGTCATCCAGTAAGGATGTCTTCGATATATAGTTCTTGAATATTTTCAGCATCTCCGTGCCTTTTTTGTAGTGTACCTGTGGGATGAGAGAGAGAGAGGGGGTCGGGGGGGGGGGGGGGGGATTTGGACTTGTTTACTACGAAAATACGACCTTCAAAACCCATTTGAGGAAAATAAGAATCAGGATACCAATGCCAATCGACCCAACGAATAGTCGATTAATGAGCAAGTTATTGCTGCTAAAGAAAATGAGGATATCTCAATGTGCAAAAATGTGCAAGCATACCTCTTGTGTGTCTCTGCTGTTGGTCACTGGCTTATTCTCATTGTTTTCTAGTATTATGTGTCTAAAATTTGGGTTTGGCACATCCTTTACAATGTGCCACTTAACAGGAAAGCTACCACTCCACTTGTCCTGCTGCCAGAAATCCATATCTTTATGAAAATCTACAGGACCAATCATTTCAGTAACACCGCAAAACTGGCCACTGGCATTAACCTTCAGTCAGAAAAGAAAAGAGGCACCAATCAGTAACACTGACTGACTGAAAATCTGTAGTGCATAATATGAGCTGTAAACTCTCGGACAACAATGCATGCCTAACCTATTAAATAATAGAATGTTACTCACAGAGAAGAAGAGGAAAATGCGGCAGCCTCTTGAATCTGCAGCAGCCATTCTCTGGGCATCTTCATATGCGCTGTTTAGTTTCTTGTTTCCGTTAGGTGTAGATGACCACACATTGTATTTAATACTCTTGTGCACGTCATCCTCACTATATGATTTGATTATGAAGAACTTAGCATTCGTATAATCAACTGAAAAATCACCCTTGTTATAATGATCAGTATGGATAATAATGTTTCCTAGTGCATCCGAATCTCCAGCCCTTGTTGTGTACACTTCAAGTGCCAATTGATTTTTCGATTTGTTAGTTCTAGGTCCTCGATTTTGTTCAGTCAACAGACCATTACTAACTTTTACCTCATCCAAAGCTCTTCCATAGAGTATCTTAGGCCTAACTTTATCTGATGAAGCCTGGGAATAATTGCTTGGTTCAATACTAGAGAAGCCATTGCCAGAAGGGAAAGCATTTTTTAAGGGACTCGGACTAGAAAATGCCTTCCTGTTCGGAGCATTTTCCTCAATTACATCACTTCTACCCTAAAACACAAAAAATTGCAATCAAGCAAAAGTTATTAGCTTCAGGATTCAGAAAAACGCACCGCAGCATCAGGATAAAAATACTAGATAACCAAAAATTCGCGCTTAGTTTATGGGCAAGCCATTTTAGCCCCCGTTTGGCCCCCATTCTATCCAAATTTTAATGGTTGGAATAGTGTTTTTTTGAAAAAAGTGGTTGAAAAAATATGAAAAGTATTTTATTTGTGTGTAATAATATTTTATGAAAAATAGTGTGGTTGAAAATAAGATAGAGAAAAAGAATGAGAATAAGAATGAGAATGGGGGCCAAACGGGGGGCTTATTTGCATATTCACTTCTGTTACCTCAAATAGTCTCACCTGGGTTTGTGATGATGTTGAACTGGGAAAACTTCTAGAAGTAATATTTCCACGAATCATAGGCTGCTTGCTAGATTCAGCATTTGCGATAGCTGTATTAGTCTGGCTAGTAGCAGTCCTTAATGGAGTAGGAGAAAATTTAGTAGATTTTAAAGAAAGACTGTTCTTAAGAGCTGGACCACCAGCTCGATTAGGTGATACGTCATTACCAACGAACGGGTCTATTGTGTTATTTGCAATCATGGAGATGTAAGCAGGTGAAGAAACAGGATTTTCGTATGATGGTATCGTATAATACTGTTGTGCCCCCACAAATGATCCATCAACTCCCACCATTGCACCAGGAATGTAAGGGTTGTAAGGGTTATATGGAGATTGTGCATATCCATAGTTAGGTGTATAATATACGTACGGAACACCTTCATTTGACACGCCCTAAAAGAGAAGATGCATGATTTCAGTAACATCAAGTGGTGTAGAACTTGGAACTCGACGAAAGGGACTCACCGTGTACTGAATTTCTTGACCATCCAGACCAAAAATACGATGGCAGTCATCCCAGTCGCCAGGTGATTCAAATGCTACAGAAAATAAGAGTACGTTACATCAGCCTCTAAAAAGGTTATATATGTTGCTCAAATCCACAAGTTATTAACATGTATGGTATTATATTTACCTGTACAAATATATCCACAGTTGGTGGCAGAAGGATAATACAGGCCTTGATTGACAACAAACTCAGGGGCTCCCTCGATATACATGGTTTCAAATTGTTCAAGGAGTGGACCTGTGATCTGTGAATTTGATTCGGCCTCTTGCATCTGAGGAGCCAACAATACCTTACTATATTAAAGACCATTCCCCTCAAACATGGAAAAATAAATAAAAATGAGGAAGAAACAAGTGACAGAGGAAGCACCAAACCCCTCTCAGCATACTCACCATCTATCTACGAAAAGTTGCAAAATATTGGGACGTCTTAATTTAAGTTAATCATCACACAATCAAACAGAAATTACCAGATATGCATCTGCATGTCCTTGTTCAGGAGCATTATATACATCCATTCCAGGACTGCCACCCCTGGAGAAAACATAAAACACTTAAAAGGAACGCATGCAGCATGAATGGACAAAATAGAAATCTAAACAGAAAAATACCAATCAGAAAGTTATTACACTCACCAAGTAACGTTTCAATAACACACAGGAGCAAATAACAAATTAACCAACCAGAAGACGTGATGCTGTCAGACCTTAGACACGTGGAAAATGAACATAAAAAACTCAAAACTTTGACTACTTCCAGCAAGTTTAAAGTGTTAATTTCCACCCATCGCATTCTAGAAAATCAAGACGCAGAGACTCTTTCTGGTTAACTTCTTTTGCAGTAAATAATTAAAGACAAAACCATAAATATACACCCATAATCTTACGTTTGTCTGATGTCTCCAATCAAAAATGTTAATAGCACTCATTCCAGAAGAGTATAAAACCCCTAATAGGAACATCAAATTTTCTTTCTTTCTTTATTTATTATTTGGAAAATAGTAAAACAGATCAAACAATTAAACCCTAGAAAAGCAAACCTAACCCCACCCCCTAAAAAAGTAAGTCAATTAACCAAAGAACCAATACACTGCTCAATCAAGCACTAAGAAAATAAATTCAACTACGCAAAATTACTAATTAACATTTCACATCAAAAAATCACATTAAAAACGCACATAGTTACAACATATCTGCTTTCAAATGTGCGTACCGTATAAGCTATACTAGATATATGCGTAAATAAAAAGAGGAAGAGAAAAGTACCTAGAGACAGAGAGAGAAGGAAACAGGAGATTTAAGCCATGGTTGACCTGAAGAATTGAAGGAGAATCAGATGAACGAGGGTCTGTATTGAATTATCGATTACCACTAAAAAAAAAATTTCTTCATAAAAACAAAAAATAAAATAAAATAAAATTTCAAAGCAGACGCTGTTAGGAAACCCTAAGTCGAGAGAGAGAGAATTTACATATATTTATACAGGGAAAAGGAGTTAAATGGCGGTGTATGATTCAATTTTGCATTAGATTGGAAATTTATTTTTAAATATTTATTCTTAAAATATTCGTGTGTGGTGTTGAGAAACGTATAAGGGGGGTTTGGTGTGGCAGAAGCTGCACGGCATAACTTGGTATGGGCTTTTTTAGTTTTGACAAATTTGATTGAATCGGTCAATTCTATTGCCTTTATGCTATAGGTACAAAGAAACAAAAATAAAAAATAAAAAATTTGATAAAATTTTTACAGAAGAACACTTTGCAATTTTTCATAAGTTTTCGACCCAACAATGGCAAAAAAATGCGTAGTTGGCAAGTTCTGAATAGCCAAATCTAAAAAACCTATTCTGAAAAATTACAAAATCTATTCTGAAAAGTCTCTTTCAAACAAGACTTTCAAATATTTTTTCTATTATTCATACAAGATTGAGATGATAAAGAGCATACTTAACAAGTTTTGAACAGTCACTTATATTGTTATAAAATCAATTATACTTTACAAAAAAGTAACCTTCACTCGCAAAATAACATGTTCCTAAATCTTCGTGATATGTTTTGGATCATTATACTCAAATATTGAAGAATAAAAAATGCTTAGTAGATTCGAGGGCCATAGAAATAAATACCCACATGCTCAATAAGTCAAAATGTCATGTCAAGATTACAATGTGCCTTTGAGCCACATTATTTTGAAAAAAAGTATTTTAAAATAATAGATTGATGTAGAACGTATAGTTAAAAGATAAAGAAAAAATTTGAATTTGCTTTTAGCTTTATTTTATTGAAGATGTGGTTGAAATAATATCAAAACACTATTTAAGAACATATTTTTTTTTGAAATATATATATATATATATCTATATATATATATATATATATATATAATGAACCCCACTCTTATTTCATAAAAAATAATTAAAAACAAAAAAGTGATTATTTAGTGGGGCTCGCATAAAGAATTTGAAATGAAACTGGTTGGAAGTTTCCCGTTGTGGGAGAGTTGGTGTAGGTATTGATTCCCGCAATAAAGGCAGGCCAAGATAATAATAAAGATATAAAAAATACCAATATTTGATGCCTATTTTCCATTCATCGTTGTCCCCATTTCGTGTTCCACTGTTCTAGAACTCTATCACTACTCATTTGCAAATAAAAGCTATAACACCGAAATGTCAAAAATTTGGTGGGGACTTTAAAGAGAACAAAGAAAGGAATAACAGCAGATCCCAACTCTACAGTAGCAGAAAATAGAACAAAAACGACATCAGCCTATTTTGATTTTGAAGAAAATACAAGGCTTCTTCACTAATTTGAACCTCAAAGATTCTTAGAACAAGATCGATAATAAAGAAAGGAACAAGCATATCTTCCCCTCCACTTGGGGAACACACAACAATTTCCCTTTCACAGATCTATTTGTTAAAACGAAAATATTAAAAACAAAATTCAGCAGCATTGTCTAATTAGTCCTATTAGCCGAAAATATCCTCGGCCGGACAAAGTACCGGTACAGTATTGCAATAGGGTTTTCTTTTTTCCTTTTTTTTTTTTTTTTTTTTATGCTTCCTCACAGTACGAACTCACCTCCACAAATGGTGTGTCGCTATATGGTTCCTATGCTGGATTGCTAGGGTTAGATCCATCATCAGAGAAGCCAGTATTAACAGTAGATGCTAGAGGAACCTGCTCCACTGGCTCAGCTTCCTTGCCTTGTGTGCCTGAATATGTGGTTGACGTCCCAGATTTAGGAGGAACCTCAACATCCATCTGATCAAACTTAGATTTGCGGGGCAGCCTCCTCTCATATCTATCATAGCTGCGGCTGCGAGAGAGGCTGCGGCTCCTGCTATAACTCCTACCCCTGCTGCGGCTGCTGCTCCTGCTAGAGCTACGGCTTCGGCTATAACCCCATGTTCGAACTCTCTCAGGACTAGAGCTGTAACTTCTCTCCCTTTTCCTGTCTGAAATATCTCTTCTGTTATCAAATCGTCCCCGCCCCCTGCCCGTGTGATATTGATCACGTGTGCCGCCACGCTCATTCCTGTCCCAACCAATCCGAGCACCATCCCTCCTCCCACCACCACGACCACCGAAGCCACCATCTCTCATCCCACCACGTCCACCAAAGCCAACATCTCTCATCCCTCCCCGTCCACCGAAGCCACTATCTCTCATCCCTCCACGTCCACCAGAGCCACCATCTCTCCCCCCACTACGTCCTCCAAAACCACCATCTCTCATCCCACCACGACCACCAAAGCCAACATCCCTCATGCCACCTCGGCCACCAGAATTCCAACGCCCGCCACCATCGACAGAATCATAATGGTTTATCCCACCTCGATCTTTGCCAAATCCAGGCCCCCCGCATAATGCTATTTCTCTCACCTCGGGAGGCACAGGTTGGTTGGCCCCCTCCAGGACTTTAACAAGATCAGCAGCATATTTCCAGTCTTGCTCGGAGAAAAA
>NW_019233224.1:0-2547 GCF_002742605.1 Olea europaea var. sylvestris | reverse complement strand
TTCGCGACGATGTCGGAATCGTCTCAAATTTGACTGATTTATCGGAAACAAAAATGAGCCGGCGGCAATCTCGTCATTTTTCGGGACGGGGTCGGCATCGGCTAAAATTTGACTGATTGATCGGAAACAAAAATCGAGCCGGGGACAATTTCGTCATTTTTCGCGACGGTGTCTGAATGCGCTCAAATTTGACTGATTTATCGGAAACAAAAATCATGCCGGGGGCAATTTCGTCATTTTTCGCGACGGTGTCGGAATCGGCTAAAATTTGACTGATTGATCGAAAACAAAAATCGAGCCGAGGGAAATTTCGTCATTTTTCGCGACGGTGTCGGAATCGGCTAAAATTTGACTGATTGATCGTAAATAAAAATCGAGCCGTGAGCAATTTCGTCATTTTTCGCGACGGTGTCGGAATCGGCTCAAATTTGACTGATTGATCGGAAACAGAAATCGAGCCGAAAGCAATTTCGTCATTTTTCGTGACGATGTCGGAATCGGCTAAAATTTGATTTATTGATCAGAAACAAAAATCGCGCCGTGGGCAATTACGTCATTTTTCGCAACGGTGTTGGAATGAGTAAAAATTTGACAGATTGATCGGAAACAAAAATCGCGCCGGAGCAATTTCGTCCTTTTTTGCGACGGTTTCGAAATCGGCTAAAATTTGATTGATTGATGGAAAACAAAAATCGCGCCGGGGGCGATTTCGTCATTTTTCACGACGGTGTCGGAATCGGCTAAAATTTGACTGATAGATGGGAAACAAAAATCACGTCGGGGGCGATTTCGTAATATTTCGCGACGGTGTCGAAATTGACTCAAATTTGACAGATTGATCGGAAGCAAAAATCGCGCCGGGGGCAATTTCGTCATTTTTCGCGACGGTGTCGAAATCGGCTAAAATTTGGCTGATTGATGGGAAACTAAAATCGCGCAGGGGCAATTTCGTCATATTTCGTGACGGTGTCGAAATCGTCTAAAATTTGACTGATTGATGGGAAACAAAAATTGCGCCGGGAGCGATTTCGTAATTTTTCGCGACGGTGTCGAAATCGTCTAAAATTTGACTGATTGATGGGAAACAAAAATTGCGCCGGGAGCGATTTCGTAATTTTTCGCGACGGTGTCGAAATTGGCGAAAATTTGAGAGATTAATCGGCAACAAAAATCTTGGCGAGGGTAATTTCGTAATTTTTCACTACGGTGTCGAATTCGACTAAAATTTGACTGATTGATGGGAAACAAAAATCGCTCAGGGGCGATTTCGTCATTTTTCGTGACGGTGTCGGAATCGGCTAAAATTTGACTTATTGATGGAAACAAAAATTGCGCCGGGGACAATTTCGTCATTTTTCGCGACGGTGTTGGAATCTGCTAAAATTTGACTGATCGATGGGAAACAAAAATCGCGTAGGGGGCAATTTCGTCATTTTTCTGGACAGCGTCGGAATCGGCTAAAATTTGACTGATTGACGGGAAACAAAAATCGCGCAGGGGCGATTTCGTCATTTTTCGTGACGGTGTCGGAGTCGGCTAAAATTTGACTGATTGATAGTAACAAAAATCGCGCCGGGGGCAATTTCGTCATTTTTCGCGACAATGTCGGAATCGGCTAAAATTTGGCTGATTGATGGGAAATAAAAATCGCGCAGGGCGCAATTTCGTCATTTTTCGCGACGGTGTCGGAATCGGCTAAAATTTGACTGATTGATGGGAAACAAAAATCGCGCAGGGGCGATTTCGTCATTTTTCGTGACGGTGTCGGAATCGGCTAAAATTTGACTGATTGATGGGAAACAAAAATCACGCCGGGGGCAATTTCGTCATTTTTCGCGACGGTGTCGGAATCGGCTAAAATTTGACTGATTGATGGGAAACAAAAATCGCGCCGAGGCAATTTCGTCGTTTTTCACGACGGTGTCGGAATGGGCTCAACTTTGACTGATTGATCGGAAACAAAAATTACGCCAGGGGCAATTTCATTGTTTTTCGCGACGGTGTCGGAATCGGCTAAAATTTGACTGATTGATGGGAAACAAAAATCACGCGGGGGGCAATTCGTCATTTTCGCGACGGTGTCGGAATCGGCTAAAATTTGACTGATTGATGGGAAACAAAAATCGCGCAGGGGCGATTTCGTCATTTTTCGTGACGGTGTCGGAATCGGCTAAAATTTGACTGATTGATGGGAAACAAAAATCACGCCGGGGGCAATTTCGTCATTTTTCGCGACGATGTCGGAATCGGCTAAAATTTGACTGATTGATGGGAAACAAAAATCGCGCCGAGGCAATTTCGTCGTTTTTCACGACGGTGTCGGAATGGGCTCAACTTTGACTGATTGATCGGAAACAAAAATCACGCCAGGGGCAATTTCATTGTTTTTCGCGACGGTGTCGGAATCGGCTAAAATTTGACTGATTGATGGGAAACAAAAATCAAGCGGGGGGCGATTTCGTCATTTTCGCGATGGTGTCGGAATCGGCTAAAATTTGACTGATTGATGGGAAACAAAAATCGCGCAGGGGCAATTTCGTCATTTTT
>NW_019233223.1:0-2548 GCF_002742605.1 Olea europaea var. sylvestris | reverse complement strand
AAGGATAAAGCTATTAGTGCGCTTAGACAAAATCTCGAACAACAAGCGTTATTTATCTAGAGCCTTGTTGCACGAATGGATAAGGGTCAGTATCCTCCTATAGAACCAACCAATGATCCACCTCCATCGAATCCATCGCCGCCATCAATCGGTGCTGCAGTACTATGATTATATTGCTAAACTTACAATTTATCTTTTTGTGGTTAAATATTAGACATATATGATTATACATTGACTATTAGTAGTTATTTGCGTAATACAATTTTCTTTTGCAGGGACATATTTTTGTGTTAAATTTAATATTCTATTGCTTTCGACATTGCTAAATTAGTAATCGTGATGGTTGAAAATTGAAATATCGGACAAATTATTAGCAGTAACAAAAAAAATTTAAATATAAAAGAATTGATACATACGTCTAGCAATCACATATTGGTTGATAATATTTATTCTGCAACTAAATTATGGTCACTAAAAAATAAGGTAAATATTATTTTCCTTCACCGACCAATGATTGGTGACACAACCCGTCTCGAATCACCCTAGTAGATTCGAAACGTGACGTGCGTTGATGATAGATGCTGACTAGATGTCAAATCTATCACCAAACCTAACTATGAGTTATTTGAAAAAATGCAATAAAACCAAATGCTTATGTGAAATATAATGCGATAGGCCCAAAATATTTACTTCGTGCTTCTTCAATATAAATTATAACACTCAACATGTCGTGTGGCTTTCATTTCAAAATCATTAGGCTCTTCCAACTAAAAAGAATCAATTTTCCACTTGTAGGAAAATTACGGGAAAATATATGAGTTGATAGCTCAGTGAGTGGAGAAGTTCGAAAATAATTATATTTTTTCATTTATACATTTTTATCGAAAATCGAATTCATATCATTTGATAATTCACAAGCTACCATCATGTAATGATAGCAAAAAAGTAAAATATTCACATAGGGTCATAAAATATCATATTAAAATCATGATATAGACATCAGCTGATAACCTTGCTATAATCTCATCACATCAAACGTACAAAAAAATCCACAAAAAATGTACCCTCTAACTGAAATATATAATCCGCCTCTCGAGCTAAGAACTTTCGCCACAGGCCTTTGGCCTTCCGTGAACGAAAATCGGTCTCAAAGACCTCTCCTAATCAATTCTAGAACACGGTCAAGGCCCCCCTGTGAACTATATGTACACGATCAAGATCAATGTCAGGTCAAGACCCACAGTGTAAGATAGAACACGGTCAAAGCCCCTCTGTGAACTAGAAGAAGTACATAATCGCATGTACTTTTTTGGTCGATCTCAATATCATGTCCCACATACCAAACAAATTCAATATCACATGTCTCATATATCAAGTCACAAACGTACAATAAATAATAATTGAAATTCCACATGTATCATAATAAAATATATTTTCATAATAACCGTGTGATTTGAACACATAATTGCATATAATTGCACATACTTTAACAATATACTTAATTTATAAATACTTTAAAAATATTTATATTTTTTCACTCACAGTACAATGTTCGCAGAATCAACCCAATTGGTAAAATGTTCTGATGTCAGTATCATCTCCTGAAATACGATATAATTTTTAAAATAAACAATTAATTATTTTAAATAATTTCAATAATTAAATAGGCGACACCCAAACTTAATCATTTCACGTTTAAGCGATTTCTAAAGTCTCTTTAATCGCTAAAACTAGTTTTTCTTTCATCTTTCTCAATTTCATAGTTTATTATACTTAACCCCTTCAATAAAATTGAATTTAATCTAATAATCTAACAACTATAAAATTAAACATAACTTGATAATAAATAACCTTTTATTTACCTTACAAAATTGAGGAATTCAAGCCTAATAATGTAGATCACTTATTTTCTAACAACATAGATGAACTTTTTTTTCCCCTCTTCTCCTTTTTTCTTCCTTTTCCTTTCTCTTTTCTCTTCCTTTTCTCTCTGGTTCGTTTTCTCTCTTACGTGTTTTGTGTAATGGATTTGGATTACCTATATATATAAATATAATATGAATGGATTTGTTTTGGGCTAACCGCCTACAGTTTCCTTTTTTAACTTTATATAATTTAACATTAGTCATCTCAAGTATCATACTAGACGCTAAATCCCAAAATTTATTTTTACTTTGACTGTAATTGAGTGAGGTGTAACAATCTTACCACCTTCAAAGAATTTCGTCTTCGAAATTCAATCAACTAAGATTTGAATACCCAAATGTACAAAGCATACCTAATGAATGACTTTCTGTAATAACCTTAACTAGACACAATTCATTCTTTCATATCTTGCATCTTATTTGGCTTTTCCGAGTTGAGATCTCTATAATTTCACCGATAACCTCAAAGCACAAGTTAAATCTAATATCTATTTACTAAGCCTTAGAAATAGACAATACTTTCTTTAATACCTAATAACTGTTGTAACTCCACCATTAAACAATTAGGCCCAAGTTTTACATAACACCTCAAGGAGCAATATATGATATTCTCAACCTTTCAT
>NW_019233222.1:0-2548 GCF_002742605.1 Olea europaea var. sylvestris | reverse complement strand
GCGAAAAGTGGCTAAAATTGCCCCGGCGCAATTTTTGTTTCCGATTAACCGATCAAATTTCAGCCAGCTTCGACGCCGTCGCGAAAAATGAGTAAAATTGCCCCAGCGCGATTTTTGTTTCCAATCAAGCAGTCGAATTTCTGCCAGTTTCGACACCGTCGCGAAAAATGATTATAATTGCCCCGGCGCGATTTTTTTTTCCGATCAACCAGCCAAATTTCAGCACGTTTTTGCCCCGGCGCGATTTTTGTTTCCGATTAACCGATCAAATTTCAGCCAGCTTCGACGCCGTCGCGAAAAATGACGAAAATTGCCCCGGCGCGATTTTTGTTTCCGATTAACCGATCAAATTTCAGCCAGCTTCGACGCCGTCGCGAAAAATGACGAAAATTGCCCCGGCGCGATTTTTGTTTCCGATTAACCGATCAAATTTCAGCCAGCTTCGACGCCGTCGCGAAAAATGACGAAAATTGCCCCGGCGCGATTTTTGTTTCCGATTAACCGATCAAATTTCAGCCAGCTTCGACGCCGTCGCGAAAAATGACGAAAATTGCCCCGGCGCGATTTTTGTTTCCGATTAACCGATCAAATTTCAGCCAGCTTCGACGCCGTCGCGAAAAATGACGAAAATTGCCCCGGCGCGATTTTTGTTTCCGATTAACCGATCAAATTTCAGCCAGCTTCGACGCCGTCGCGAAAAATGAGTAAAATTGCCCCAGCGCGATTTTTGTTTCCGATCAACCAGTCCAATTTCAGCCAGTTTCGACACCGTCGCGAAAAATGACTAAAATTGCCCGGCGCGATTTTTTTTTCAGATCAACCAGTCAAATTTCAGGCAGTTTCGACACCGCCGCGAAAAATGACGAAATTGCCCCGGCGTGATTTTTGTTTCCGATCAACCAGCCAAATTTCAGCCCGTTTCGACACCGTCGCGAAAAATGACGAAATTGCCTCGGCGTGATTTTTGTTTCCGATCAACCAGCCAAATTTCAGCCCGTTTTTGCCGCGGTGCGATTTTTCTTTCCGATCAACCAGCCAAATTTCAATTCGTTTAGACACCGTCGCGAGAAATTAAGAAATTGCCCCGGCGGTATTTTTGTTTCCGATCAACCTGCCAAATTTCAGCCCGTTTCGACACCGTCGCGAAAAATGGCTAAAATTGCCCCGGCGCGATTTTTGTTTCCGATCAACCGGTCAAATTTCAGCCAGTTTCGACACCGCCGCGAAAAATGACGAAACTGCCCCGGGGCGATTTTTGTTTCCGATCAACCAGTCAAATTACTGCCAGCTTTGACACCGTCGCGAAAAATGACTATAATTGCCCAGGCGCGATTTTTTTTTCCGATCAACCAGCCAAAGTTCAGCCAGTTTCGACGCCGTCGCGAAAAATGACGAAATTGCCCCGGCGCGATTTTTGTTTACGATTAACCAGTCAAATTTCAGCAAGTTTCGACACCGTCGCGAAAAATGACTAAAATTGCCCCGACGCGATTTTTGATTCCGATCTACCAGTCAAATTTCAGCCAGTTTCGACACCGTCGCGAAAAATGACGAAATTGCCCCGGCGCGATTTTTGTTTCCAATCACCCAGTCAAATTTCAGCCAGTTTCGACACCGTCACGAAAAATGACTAAAATTACCTCGGCACGATTTTTGTTTCCGATCAACCAGTCAAATTTCAGCCAGTTTCGACGCCGTCGCGAAAAATGACTAAAATTGCCCCGACGCGATTTTTGTTTCCGATCAATCGGTCAAATTTCAGCCAGTTTCGACACCGTCGCAAAAAATGACTATTATTGCCCCGGCGCGATTTTTGTTTCCGATCAACCGGTCAAATTTAAGCCAGTTTCGACACCGTCGCGAAAAATGACTAAAATTGCCCCGGCGTGATTTTTGTTTCCGATCAACCAGCCAAATTTCAGTCCGTTTAGACACCGTCGCGAGAAATTACGAAATTGCCCCGTCGGTATTTTTGTTTCCGATCAACCTGCCAAATTTCAGCCCGTTTCGACACCGTCGCGAAAAATGGGTAAAATTGCCCCGGCGCGATTTTTGTTTCCGATCAACCGGTCAAATTTCAGCCAGTTCCGACACCGTCGCGAAAAATGACGAAACTGCCCCGGGGCGATTTTTGTTTCCGATCAACCAGTCAAATTTCTGCCAGCTTTGACACCGTCGCGAAAAATGACTAAAATTGCCCCGACGCGATTTTGGATTCCGATCTACCAGTCAAATTTCAGCCAGTTTCGACACCGTCGCGAAAAATGACGAAATTGCCCCGGCGCGATTTTTGTTTCCAGTCACCCAGTCAAATTTCAGCCAGTTTCGACACCGTCACGAAAAATGACTAAAATTACCTCGGCACGATTTTTGTTTCCGATCAACCAGTCAAATTTCAGCCAGTTTCGACGCCGTCGCGAAAAATGACTAAAATTGCCCCGACGCGATTTTTGTTTTCGATCAATCGGTCAAATTTCAGCCAGTTTCGACAACGTCGCGAAAAATGACTATTATTGCCCCGGCGCGATTTTTGTTTCCGATCAACCGG
>NW_019233221.1:0-2548 GCF_002742605.1 Olea europaea var. sylvestris | reverse complement strand
TTGTTCAAACATGGCAACAATTGGAGCAATTGTTCCATGCTCAGTTTTATAAAACTGAGTCTGAAGTTACTTTGGCCGATTTGACGAATCTACGTCAAATGCCAAATGAATGGGAAGAAGGTTTTCTTCAAAGGTTCAAGACAGTAAGAAGTAAATGTTTTGTACATTTATTCGAAAAGGCGTTTGTCAAAATCGCTCAAAGTTGTTTAAGCTTTGATTTGAAAAAGAAATTCCAAGACAGGGAATTTCCTGATCTTTTTCAATTGAGCGCAAACATGATTAGGTATGAACGATTAATAAGAGAAGAAGAGCAAATGAAAAATTCTAGCAAGGTGACTTATTATAGAGACCCAAATTTTGATGTTCATGTCATTAATGACGAGTATTACGATCAAATCAAAATATGTTTGACCGAATTAATCAAAGGAGACGCATATACTTGTCCTATAATGGCTAAACCTAGATCATCGGGCAAGGATGAGCCTACAAAAGATGAAAACAAAAAGGCTAGAACGTTTTCGTTTGATGTAACCAAAGCTGACCTTATATTTGATAAACTATATAAGGATAAGCAGATAAAGCTGAGCGATAAACATAAGTTGCCAAGCCCTGAACAAATCAAGGGTAAAAAATATTGTAAGTGGCATAATGCATAGTCGTATTTGACTAACAACTGTTTGATTTTTCGCCATGTGTTATAGGACACCATTGAATCAGGACGAATTACGTTCGAAGATAAGAAGAAGATGGCAGTGGATGAAAACCCTTTTCCGTAGCCACTTGGGGTGAACATGGTGACGACTGGTTTAAAAAACAAGTTGTCAAAATTCAAGTTGGTTATAGATGATGGAGAAGAAGACCTTGGGCCACACCCCAGTGTCTTTGAACGTATCAAAGGGAAGGAGCCTAAAAAAGATGAAGACGTTCTATACGCAAGATGTAAAAGAGAAGTGAGTGCAAATCCAGAGAAGCCAGGGATATGGTAGCATCACCTTCGCCCTAGTTTTTTCCCAAATGCTCAGCCCAGTAGAGGATGAGGTACATCATTCTATAGGGGACCGCCTTTTAAGAGGCAGTTCAGAATAATAAATAATGAGAGAACATTCAGGCCGCAACCTCGCCAACTAAATGTATGGCATTCGTTCCAATATAATGCAGGAAGGGTGATACCCTTCAACGAGATGACTAGAACCCAACAAAGGCGTTTTCAACGAAATTATGGATGAATGATGAGGCAACAACAGGGAGTGCCACGTCCTATGACGCCTAAAGTACTCGAGGTGACCAATCAAAATGTTCTTAAAGACAGTGAAAAGACTGGTACAGGTGAATCGATGGAAGAATTGCCAGAGAGTTCTTCTGGGAGATCGAAGTTTGAGCGAGACAGAAGGGATGGAGAAAATTCAGATTAGCCCCTTACTATTCAGTTTGGTACGTTACTTCCAGATCAGCCCCTTACTATTTACTAGCCAATGAGTTCAAGAACAAAGAGAAGGAAAAAGAAGAGAGGGAGGATAACGAGGAAGAGGCATGTGTGATGGAATGTGAAGAAGGCCAAACTTCTAGAGGGGCCTACAATGGTGAAGAGAATGATGGTATGACGGACATTGAAGAGGAAATTGATCTGGAAGCAGAAAGAAGAAGGAGAGGAGTATCGCACAATACTCTGTTGAAGCAACTACATCGAAATGGAGTTCGTGGAGCAGACTTGTGGGGGAACCGTCTGGGCGTTCTTTGGATTATTACGTGCTGTACGGGACGCCCAAGAGGAAAAAGAGAGTACCTCGCTCTGAAAAGTATGGATCACCTCCAAGAATAATGTCTCCTCCTACAGGTTGGATAACCGAAGACGAAGCATTAGAAAACAATAAAAAGGAAATTCAGGAAGCGGAAGCTCAGTACGATATACTGCACGTTGACTTATCACAAAAGAATAATTCAACAGAGAACAAGCAGGAAGTGGAAATAGATGCTGTCGAAAAGGTTATTTTTAAGAGACCAGTATTGAAGTTAACTAAACACTTGAGACCATTGTACGTTAAGGCTTTGGTTAACGGTATACCTGTGACGAAAGTACTTATCGATAATGGAGTAGCTATAAACACCATTCCATCTAGGATGATGAGGAAATTTACAAAGACAGAAAGTGATGTGATTTCAACAGAAGTCATCATCCTTACAAGTTTCAATGGAGGAGCAACTTCAGCTAAAGTGGTTATGCCATTGGACATAATTGTAGGGACAACTACTAGGACCACAGTCTTTTTCGTAATAAATGGTCCCGTGTTATTAGGAAGGGATTGGATACATGGAAGTCGCTGCATACCTTCATCGCTCCATTAATGCCTGGTTTTTTGGAATGACGAGAGTGAAGCAGAAGTGGTTCAGGCAGATCATAGACCTTTTGTCACAGAAGCAATCTCAGTGGAAAGGTTCATGTACAAAGGAAATTACGGACCTGTCAGAGTGGTCCAAGATGGAGAAGAAACTCAAATTGTTGCACAGAGCGAAGAACCATTTTCGGTAGATGCACTCACTGAAATGTTCA
>NW_019233220.1:0-2548 GCF_002742605.1 Olea europaea var. sylvestris | reverse complement strand
TACTTATTCTCGACAGTTGACGGAACCTTGCACTGCACTCACGGTCTGCGTCACACATACATGTTGTGAACTCTAAACACGAGAACGAAAAATGTTTGATACTGTACATATATTTTTTTTCCATTTCGAAACGCAATCTTCTATCCCCCTACAGATTTACTATCATTAGCATCATCTTAAATTGAAATTAAAGGTAGTGCAAAACGCAATCTTGAATCCCGAAGAAATGTACAATCATTTGCGTCATCGTAACTCATGGATTAAAGTTAGTCCATGATACACACATTTCACAATAGCCGTTTTACATACTACAAAATACATACCCATTTTTGTACATATTATCCTTACTGCCCGACAGTTGACATGTCGTACCCGACAGATAGTCTCAGTAATTCTCGACAGTTCGACCGAAAATCGCAAAAAACATGACACGAATTGCATCTTAGGGACATGTTCATGTGGACTTTTGGTATTGTCTTAACTAAAGTCATCCCTACAAAATACCTTACTATACAGTACTTATTCACTACATTTCATGGGTGTCACTTTAGTCATCGTCCACAACTGAACCACCGTCCCCGCTATCCTCACCTGACTCGTCGAAAAAAATGATAATTACCGCATTTGGGGGATCGTACGCCAACTAGTCGTCCTCATCGTCGGAATCCCCCTCGTATCCGGCATCCAGCTCCAACTCCATTCGGTGATTGCGCACCCTCGTTGGAAACAACTTCTAAGTTGGGAAAAGGAACAGGGGAAATGGCTCCCCTCCCAATACGAGGGTTAACTTCCTCCTCATCTGACGAAATATAAATTGGAAAAAGCGGAGATGAACTAAGAACTGGCAGTGGCTCGTTCATGTTCAACGGTTCGTTGCTTCTTGTGGAAGAACTCATTACGTGAACGTATAGTAGTACTAAAGGAATGATAAGTGTCTGTGAAAAGGTGAATGGGTGACAATGGTCTTGAAGGAACTTGTTTGTAAATGAGAATGAAGTCCCACAGTATTTATAAGCTAATTGAAGGGGAAACAATTATGGTCTCCATCTACCCAACCACCAAGTCCAATCTCCTTGTAAATTTGAAATGCACTTGGTGTGATGGTTGAATAAATGAAGTGTACCTTTATCCCCCATTTCCCCATACTTAGTACAATGGTAAACACTCTTTAATCATGTGCACAATTAAGGAAATGTCCATAACTGCAACAAAAAACTGCTCAATCAAATTGCTACTTTTAATTTGCCATGGTTGTAATGGTATAGTTTCTCACACGTACGGGTCATCATCGCAACACACATGGAAGACGAACAACGAAATAATTATTTTTACTCAATTCAGTGATTTATGAATTACTTTTACCGCGGTTGTCATGCTCTTGACACTTGTAACGACTCATCTTCTCGTTGCATCTCATGTATGTGCCTTAATGCCTTACTTTGAGAATTTATCATAATAATATCGTCCCAGATTAAAGCTATAGTGAAGACTAGATATAATTAGAACAACAGATAAGTGCATACATAAGCACGCAACGAAAAATATGCGCACATACCTGCACATGTATTTAAAGCATATTATGACAGTGTTTACATCATATTATGTCCACTACATAAATTTATCAAATATAACATTCACTAAAACATTCACTATTTAACATAAGCAACACGGGTGTAGGAAGCGTAACATAAATTAGAAAATCTTAAAGACTCGAAGTATATTACTACATCTATAATAAGATTGGATTGAATATGTTGATATCAACAAAACAGTACTTACAAAGCATTTTGGGAAATTGACATGTTGCATACGCTTGTTCCCCTCCTCCAAAAGAAAATAAGCGCACACAATATGTCCAACAAAAACATATACCGAACAACAAAATGAACCTGACTGATACAATCAACAAAGTTAAAATACCAGACACAATTCATAAACACTACAACTACCGATCAGCCAAGCAACATAAAATATGAGGAATCTGTCCACGTATCACCACGGTACACAAGAGTAATTAAAATGTAATGTAAAACGAATTCAAACAAAAGTTATTTATCCAACAAGTTAACATCCGTCACCACCTCCACCAAATCGCTGACAGGGTATTACCAACTACAACACCACCGTCGTGCTGTCCCGACAGTTCATACTCCTTTTACTCCTTTGTTCGCTTCGCCGCCCTTGTATACGGAGTCCTGACGGCAGGAGCTGGACGTCTCACTCGTGCCGAGCATCGACTTGTCGTAGGAACTCCGTGTCCTGGTTCGGCTACACTGGCGGGAGCAGGGACTTCAGCGAGATCGCCTACGAGAATTCAAAATGAGGGGGGAGTTAGTGACCATAAATGCTCTTCACGTACCATACGTAACATACAATAAGTGATGCAGAGAATGAACTTACCATCACCATCCGTAACATCGCAACCCTGTAAGTCGGCATCATTGCTCGGGGCCGCATGTGAGGGTTCCATGGCTCCTCCATCTGATATTACAACACATATGTAACTGCATATGTGTTCGACGTTTGCAGTTGGAAGATAATGGAAGCG
>NW_019233219.1:0-2548 GCF_002742605.1 Olea europaea var. sylvestris | reverse complement strand
GAAATTGCCCCCGGCACGATTTTTATTTCCGATCAAACTGCCAAATTTCAGCAAATTCCGACACAGTCGAGAAAAATGACGAATTTACCCCCGGCGCGATTTTTGTTTCCGATCAGCAAGTCATATTTTAGCCAATTACGACACAGTCGCGAAAAATGACGATAATACACCCGGCGCGATTTTTGTTCCCGATGAACCTATCAAATTTCAGCCCATTTCGGCACAGTTGAGAAAAATGACGAAATTGCCGCCGGAGCGATTTTTATTTCCGATCAAACTGCCAAATTTCAGCCAATTCCGACACAGTCGCGAAAAATGACGATATTACACCCGGCGCGATTTTCGTTCCCGATAAAACTGTCAAATTTGAGCCCATTCCGACGCAGTCGAGAAAAATGACGAAATTGCCCTCGGCGCGATTTTTATTTCACATCAAACTGCCAAATTTCAGTCAATTCCGACACAGTCGAGAAAAATGACGAAATTGCCCCCGTCGCGGTTTTTGTTCTCGATAAACCTGTCAAATTTGAGCCCATTCCAACATAGTCGAGAAAAATAACGAAATTGCTGCCGGCGCGATTTTTATTTCCGATCAAACTGCCAAATTTCAGCCAATTCCGACACAGTCGAGAAAAATGACGAAATTGCCCCCGACATGATTTTTATTTCCGATCAAACTGCCAAATTTCAGCAAATTCCGACACAGTCGAGAAAAATGCCGAAATTACCCCCGGCGCGGTTTTTGTTTCCGATCAACAAGTCATATTTTAGCAAATTACTACACAGTCGCGAAAAATGACGATATTACACCCGGCGCGATTTTTGTTCCCGATGAACCTGTCAAATTTCAGCCCATTCCGGCACAGTCGAGAAAAATGACGAAATTGCCGCCGGAGCGATTTTTATTTCCGATCAAACTGTCAAATTTCAGCCAATTCCGACACAGTCGCGAAAAATGACGAAATTGCCCCCCGCGCGATATTTGTTCCTGATAAACCTGTCAAATTTCAGCCCACTCCAATAGAGTCGAGAAAAATAACGAAATTGTCGCCGGCGCGATTTTTATTTCTGATCAAACTGCCAAATTTCAGCCAATTCTGACACAATCGCGAAAAATGACGATATTACACCCGGCGCGGTTTTTGTTCCCGATAAACCTGTCAAATTTGAGCCCATTCCGACCTAGTCGAGAAAAATGACGAAATTGCCCTCGGAGCGATTTTTATTTCCGATCAAACTGCCAAATTTCAGTCAATTTCGACACAGTCGAGAAAAATGACAAAATTGCCCCCGGCGCGATTTTTGTTCCCGATAAACCTGTCAAATTTGAGCCCATTCCGACACAGTCGGGAAAATGACGAAATTGCTGTCAGCGTGATTTTTGTTTCTGATCAAACTGCCAAATTTAAGCCAATTCCGACACAGTCGAGAAAAATGACAAAATTGCCCCCGGCGCGATTTTTGTTTCCGATCAACAAGTCAAATTTCAGCCAATTCCGGCACAGTCGCGAAAAATGACGATATTACACCCGGCGCGATTTTTGTTCCCGATAAACCTGTCAAATCTGAGCCCATTCCGACATAGTCGAGAAAAATGACGAAATTACCCCCGGCGCGATTTTTATTTCAGATCAAACTGCCAAATTTCAGTCAATTCCGACACAGTCGCGAAAAATGACGATATTACACCCGGCGCGATTTTTGTTCCCGTTAAACCTGTGAAATTTGGGCCAATTCCGACACAGTCGAGAAAAATGACGAAATTGCCCCCGGCGCGATTTTTGCTCCCGATAAACCTGTCAAATTTGAGCCCATTCCGACACAGTCGCGAAAATGACGAAATTGCCGTCGGCGAGATTTTTGTTTCTGATCAAACTGCCAAATTTAAGCCAATTCCGACACAGTCGAGAAAAATGACAAAATTGACCCCGGCGCGATTTTTGTTTCCGATCAACAAGTCAAATTTCAGCCAATTCCTACACAGTCGCGAAAAATGACGATATTACACCCGGCGCGATTTTTGTTCCCGATAAACCTGTCAAATTTGAGCCCATTCCGACACAGTCGAGAAAAATGACGAAATTGCCCTCTGCGCTATTTTTATTTCAGATCAAACCGCCAAATTTCAGTCAATTCCGACACAGTCGAGAAAAATGGCGAAATTGCCCCCGGCGCGGTTTTTGTTCTCGATAAACCTATCAAATTTGAGCCCATTCCAACAGAGTCGAGAAAAATAATGAAATTGCCGCTGGCGCGATTTTCATTTCCGATCAAGCTACCAAATTTCAGCCCATTCCGACACAGTCGCGAAAAATGACGAAATTGCCCCAAGCGCGATTTTTGTTTCCGATCAACCTATCAAATTTAAGCCCATTCCGACACAGTCGAGAAAAATGACGAAATTGCCCCCGGCGCAATTTTTATTTCCGATCAACCGCCCAAATTTCAGCCAATTCCGACGCAGCCGAGAAAAATGGCGAAATTGCCCGCGGCGCAGTTTTTGTTTCCGATCAACAAGTCAAATTTCAGCCAATTCCGACACAGTCGC
>NW_019233218.1:0-2548 GCF_002742605.1 Olea europaea var. sylvestris | reverse complement strand
TATCATTCATGATTTTTTGAAATTCAGAAGAAGCATTTTTTAGACCAAATGGTATAACATTCCATTCGTATTGATCAAAAGGAACATTGAATGTAGTTTTGTACTTATCTTCTTCTTTACTTTGAATCTGCTAGAAGCCTAACTTCATATCAAATTTTGAGAAGATAGCAGATTTAAATAATCTATTCAAAAGATTTTTCTTTTAAGGAAGTGGATATTGAATCCATTTAAGAGCAATATTGAGAGGCTTATAATTGATAACAAGACATGGTGCTCTGCGTTCAATTTCAGCCGAATCATTGACATAGAATGCTAAGCAACTCCAAGGAGATTTGCTCAGACGAATTAAACCCTTGTCAAGTAAATCATTGATTTCCTTGATACAAAAGTCTAACTATTCTTTGTTTATTTGAATATGGCGAGATTTTGTAGGAATATTTGATTCATGAAAATCAGAATTGTATGGAAGATATACCATATGTTTCTTTCGATCCCAAAAAGCATTTGAAATAGTAGAACAAATCTTTTTTTCCATTTATTTTTGAAAATTTGAAATTTTTTCTTGAATTGAAATATTGTGCAATTGTTCTTCAATTCTTTGAAATTTAATTTCTTTTTTTGAGAAATCAAATATGATTTTTCTTGAAATTGATATTATTGACTATTTTAGAAATTGATGCTTCTTTTAAAGAATTAACATCTTTATAAGAAGGAGGATTTATAAATTTGAAACAAATTGCTTGATCAAAATTCTTTGTAGTTAAACCTTTTGAAGTAGCTTGAAAAGGATAAATTTGAACAATAAAAGGAGTACCAAGAATTACTTCTTAATCCAAATCTTTTACATAATAAAAATATTTTTGAAACAAATATTTGAGTTACAAACATGAGCTTTTCAAAGTTTATATTGAATATTGAGTTTCTTACCACTAACACCATAAAGACGCTCAGTAATTTTTTCAAAATATTTTGTAGGTATCAATCCTTCACAAATACAATTTTGATCAGCTCCAGAATTAATAAGGATTCTAGAAGTAAATTTGAATTCTTTGTTGGCTACAATAGTCATATTGCAGTACCATTTTTGAAGTTGAACACGATTAATAACATTAATCACTTCTTTTTCAGATTGAATATTTGAAGGAATGAGAGGATTAGAACCTTCATCAGAAGAACTGGGAGAGGATGAATAAGAAGGAGTCTTTGACTTTAGCTTCTTATCTTGAGTTTTGAGAAGAGAAACTTCCATTCTAACATCTTTCATTTGACATTCAAGAATAGAAATTTGAGATTTCAAAGAATTGACTTCTGATCTTAAATCAGAACTGGGAGATCTTGAAGTTTCAAAACGATTTAAAACATTTTTTATATTGAAAGGTTCAGCATTTGAATTTGAAGGAAGAAAAAAATTAAACTTATTTTTGAGTTGTGGATCATCAATTTGATCAACAATCTCGTTCTTCTTGTTTAGTAAGAACATTTATAGTTTTACAACCGCAAAGTTCTTTACTTTGACTTGAAGAGGATTGAGAATTTGAACTAGATTTAGTATCTGAATTTTCTAGATGTTGATAAACAAGTTCTAACTCTGAGTTAGACTCATTATCAGAATTGGAATTTGAATCAATAAGATTGAGAAGTTGAAGGTTAATATTTTCATCTATTTGATGATTATTAGTCTTCCCTTCGAGAGGACACTTATTAGAATAATGCTCAAATTTTTTACATTTCCAACAAGTAACATTACTTTTTCTTGAAAATCTTTTCTTTTGAATTTTTTTTTGGAATAATTTTTTGAATAAGAAGGTTTTTGAAAATATTTTTCTTTAGAATAAACTTATTTTTTTGAATAAATTTTTGATTTTATTTTTGAAGGAGGAATAACTTTCTCAAATCCATATTGTTCACAGAATGATCCAAGTTCTTTACGACTATCTAATCTTTCTGTTTGCAATTTAGATTTAAGTTTGAATTCATTACAGAGAGCTAATCCTTTTCTATTAATGAAGCAAATCAATTCTCCATACGAAAGAACATCATATGGAATATTATTTTAATATTCCTCTTTGATAGAATTTTTTACTCTTTCAGAAAATAATTTTGGAAGTTCAGATAAAAATCTTTCTTTCCAATAAGCTTGATTAAAATCTTTTCGTAAAAATACACGTGTAAAAAACATGTCTTTATATCAGCAAAAATCTTGTAAACTTGAACAACTTAAAGTTAACAAAATACTTGAAACTTTATCTAAAACATCTGTTGGAGATCCAATAAAATGTTTAATAATACAATAAGTTAATGTATTGAAACTGTCACTTGAACCATCAGGTTTGAGAGCTTGAGCAATTTGATTTTTCTCTTGGTTAGAAATATAATTGAACCACCAATTATTTAATTGACCAGCAAAACCTTGAATAACAATATGTGTTGACTCAATTGGAGAAATTCCTTCTTGAATATAGGTGTTATAACAAGCACCAATTCTTTCAAGAATTTCAAAAATTCGATATTCGGTTAAACCATCTATATTTCAAATAGTTATACCACT
>NW_019233217.1:0-2548 GCF_002742605.1 Olea europaea var. sylvestris | reverse complement strand
GATTTCATGATAACATCGGGTTTGTTCGTCTTTGGTAAATTGCTAGTCTAATTCGATTGGAATCGAGCAAATGAAAAGTGGCTTTTTATTTAACAATAGCATCGGGTTTGTTCGTCTTTGGCAAATTGCTAGTCTAATTCGATTGGAATCGAGCCAATGAAAAGTGGGTTTCGATTTCATGATAACTTCAGGTTTTATCGTTTTCAGCTAATTGCTAGTCTAGTTCGATTGGAATCGAGCGAATGAAATGTGGTTTCGATTTCATGATAACTTCGGGTTTGATCATTTTTAGCAAATTGCTAGTCTAATTCGATTGGAATTGAGCGAATGAAAAGTTGTTTTGACTTTATAATGGCTTCGGGTTTGTTCGCTTTGGCAAATTGCTAGTCTAATTTGATTGGAATTGAGCCAATGAAAAGTGGTTTTTGATTTAATGATAACTTCGGGTCTGATCGTTTTCATCAAATTGCTAGTCTAATTCGATTGGAATCGAGCCAATGAAAAGTGATTTTCGATTTCATGAAAACTTTTGGTTTGTTCATTTTTGGCGGCTTTCTAGTCTAATTCTATTGGAATCGAGCCAATGAAAGGTGATATTTGATTTCATGATAACTTCGGGTTTAATCATTTTCGACAAATTGCTTGTCTAATTCGATTGGAATCGAGCCATTGAAAAGTGGTTAGCGATTTCATGATAACTTCGGGTTTGATCATTTTCGACAAATTACATGTACAATTCGATTGGAATCGAGCCAAAGACAAGTGGTTTTTGATTTCATGATAACATCGGGCTCGTTCGTCTTTGGCGAATTGCTTGTCTAATTCGGGTGGAATCGAGCCATTGAAAAGTGGTTTGCAATTTCATGACAACTTTGGGTTTGATCATTTTTGGCAAATTGCTAGTCCAAATCGATTGGAATTGAGCCAATAACAAATGGTTTCTGATTTCATGATAACTTTGGGTTTGTTCATTTTTGGAGAAATGCTAGTCCAATTCGATTGGACTCGAGCCAATGAAAAGTGATTTTCGATTTCATGATAACTTCGGGTATGTTTATTTTTGGAGAATTGCTAGTCTAATTCAATTCGAATGTAGCCAATGAAAAGTGGTTTTTGATTTCATGATAACTTTGGGATTGATAGTTTTCGGTGAATTGCTAGTCTAATTCGATTGGAATCGAGCGAATGAAAAGTGGTTTTGATTTCATGATAACTTCGGATTTGTTCATTTTTGGCGAATTGCTAGTCTAATTCGATTAGAATCGACCCAATGAAAAGTGGCTTTCGATTTCATGATAACATCGGGTTTGTTCGTTTTTGGTAAATTGCTAGTCTAATTTGATTGGAATCGAGCAAATGAAAAGTGGTTTTTTATTTAACAATAGCATCGGGTTTGTTCATCTTTGGCAAATTGCTAGTCTAATTCGATTGGAATCGAGCCAATGAAAAGTGGGTTTCGATTTCATGATAACTTCGGGTTTGATCGTTTTCAGCTAATTGCTAGTCTAATTCGATTGGAATCGAGCGAATGAAATGTGGTTTTGATTTCATGATAACTTCGGGTTTGATCATTTTTAGCAAATTGCTAGTCTAATTCGATTGGAATTGAGCGAATGAAAAGTGGTTTTGACTTCATAATAGCTTCGGGTTTGTTCGCTTTGGCAAATTGCTAGTCTAATTTGATTGGAATTGAGCTAATGAAAAGTGGTTTTTGATTTAATGATAACTTCGGGTCTGATCGTTTTCATCAAATTGCTAGTCTAATTCGATTGGAATCGAGCCAATGAAAAGTGATTTTCGATTTCATGAAAACTTCTGGTTTGTTCATTTTTAGCGGCTTGCTAGTCTAATTCTATTGGAATCGAACCAATGAAAGGTGGTATTTGATTTCATGATAACTTCGGGTTTGATCATTTTCGACAAATTGCATGTCTAATTCGGTTGGAATTGAGCCATTGAAAAGTGGTTTGCGATTTCATGATAACTTCGGGTTTGATCATTTTCGACAAATTACATGTACAATCCGATTGGAATCGAGCCAATGACAAGTGGTTTTTGATTTCATGATTACATCGGGCTCGTTCGTCTTTGGCGAATTGCTTGTCTAATTCGGGTGGAATCGAGCCTTTGAAAAGTGGTTTGCAATTTCATGATAACTTCGGGTTTGATCATTTTCGGCAAATTGCTAGTCCAATTCGATTGGAATTGAGCCAATGACAAGTGGTTTTTGATTTCATGATAACTTCGGGTTTGTTCATTTTTGGAGAAATGCTAGTCCAATTCGATTGGACTCGAGCCAATGAAAAGTGATTTTCGATTTCATGATAACTTCGGGTTTGATTATTTTTGGTGAATTGCTAGTCTAATTCGATTCGAATGTAGCCAATGAAAAGTGGTTTTTGACTTCATGATAACTTTGGGATTGATAGTTTTCGGTGAATTGCTAGTCTAATTCGATTGGAATCGAGCGAATGAAAAGTGGTTTTGATTTCATGATAACTTCGGGTTTGTTCATTTTTGGCGAATTGCTAGTCTAATTCGATTAGAA
>NW_019233216.1:0-2549 GCF_002742605.1 Olea europaea var. sylvestris | reverse complement strand
CAGTTTAAATGGTAATAATTTTTATTTTATTTTATTTTAGTTTTTTTGCATTATGTTTTGTCATTCATCATTATTATGGGCTCGTATCATTTCTTCCATGATTCAAATATATTTAAAACATTTATATTACAATAAAAACATACGTGCTGATTTTTGTATTATATGGGAATTAGGAGTCAAAATATCCCAACTCTTCTCTCCTCCAAGTATACGTTACATGGATACTTGAACACATGTTAGAGGCACAAATAGTGGCATCCGACGACAAAGAAGAGGCCACGATAGAATGCATTTCGAGCTCAAATCAAATGTTGGGAGGTAAATTAGGTAGGGAAAAATTAAACACGAAAAGGGAGAGTGTGAGAGTTGAGCTTAGGTTTTCTAAAATGAGAATCACTAATTTGTGATTACCTTTAAATTACACAATGCTTTAATTTTTGTAGGCAAGTGAGATATAGGCATATATATGGCTGAAGTCGCTTGGATGCTCCAAACGTGATTTCATTACAATGTCTTAGTGGTCCAACTAAAAGGTGTCACGTAGTAGTGATCTCCAATGCATCATATATTAGACCTCAATCACCTCATAGTGAAGAAGCCCACTAAGTGTCTAGGTGCATGTCTCTTTTTATCACCTCGAAACGTGTGATAGAAAGTCCGTTGGGAGCTATGACACTTGATACGAACACGTCGACAAGGCATTAGGTTTGCTCTCAAAACCTCAAAAAAGAAGTTGATCGAGGTGACAAAATGTGATATCATCACCTCAGCCACGAAGATCGAGGAGGCGACACGCTTGAATGGAAATTTAGGTACTAATAGTTTATACTTAATTGCTATGAGCATTTATAAGAGACCATTTATATATAAGATACTTTATGTTTTTGAGACTCAATTGTTAAAATTATGCTTCAGTATACTCCTCATTTTAACATTCTATAATATAAGAAAATGGTTTGACTCTTCTCTATTTTGTACTTTATAAGAATATCCTCAAGAAATTCTACTTATAAATAGCATTTATATATAATGAGAAGTATCTTTAAATTTAGAGAGTAACTTATTTTTATACACTATAAAATGTTCTCTATTTCAGTATCTTGACTCTTCATTTTGTGTCTTTCTAGAAATACTTATTAATTTCTCTTCATCTTTTATTTTAACTTTTTTATATGTCAAAATGATCAATCGATTTCAATATGATTTGAAAATTTTAAGAAATGGAGTATTCAAACCTTTAACTTATTAAATGTAATCATTATAAAATAAGAATATCCGGTGAATTTGGCTTTTTAAATTTGAAAAGTCTGTCACACTCTCTATTTTTAATTTTAAAATATCTGGTGAATTTGACTCTCTGAAAATGTATAACATCTTATGCTTAGAGTGTTTCTTGAAAATATTTTAACGATTAATAAGTTTTTGTTTGATTTTCAAGATCCATTTCTTGATTTATTCAAACCATCTTTGTATTTGTTGGTCATTGATATTTAAAAATATGTATTAATTAAAAGGAAGAAAAATAATAAATATTTTTAAAAAGTAAAGAATTTGTTGGAGTGTATAAAAAATTATGATTTAAATTTAAATATGTTTTCTATTATGTATAATATTTTTCTTTAAAAGTAAAGAGAATGTTGAAGATGCTCAATCAGCCTCAGGCGTGATTAGGTGATGAATATGGTGCTCGAAAATAAAACTTACCCATACTAAATAATAAACAACTGGTATATGATTTCCAAAATGCAGAAAATAATAAGCCTACGGATATATAGGCCTTGTTTGATCTTAATTTTTTAAAATTCATTTTTCCTCAAATTCATTTTTAATCACAAATTCTCAAAAATTATTTTTAAGAAAATTTATTCTCAAAAAATCTCTACCAAACATGACATACTGAGTGAAAAAACAACAATAATGTTTTTCATATTTTGGGCGGTAAGCCATGACCAATTATCCAAGGAAACTATTAGGCCTTTGTTTGATAGTGATTAAAGTCTAAATTTTTATCATCAAAGTCGAAATTAATAATGAATTTTAATCATATATTTTACGGGATCCACAATCTTTAAACCACATATGTTATATATTTTTATCCAAATTTGCTTTTAATTTTCACCGAACAAAGACTATGTGTAGGATGTGAGAATTTAATGCAACTATTTACCGAGTTATTTGGTCTTCCCGTACATGTATGCATGTCGTAACGGAGTAAAAAAATTCTGTTTGGACCTTGTAATTTTCTTCTCGACCCATCTTTCTAATTAAAAAAATAGCTAATCCACGAATTAAAAATATCAGGTCAAAGATAGCCGTTTGAAATAAATTTAATAGTTCTATATTTTTTTTCTTTAAGTTCTCATTTTGACGTCGCCTCTTTTATCTTACTTTTGGAATTAGTTGATACCTTGTCGATATATTTATATTAGACTTCACAACAGATCTTTCGAATTAAAAAATTGTTACACAATAAATTCGAAATAACGAGTCAAAGATAATAATTGAAAATTACTTTAATATTTCATTTCTTCTTCATTTTTATATATAAA
>NW_019233215.1:0-2549 GCF_002742605.1 Olea europaea var. sylvestris | reverse complement strand
TTTGTTCAATGAATCTTATTCCATTTGAATCCTAAAATTTCATTATCTATTTTCTGAACATATCTTGCTATGTTCATTGGACGCGTAACATTACATAGTCACATGATGTCTATTTGACAACAAAGGATGGCAGATTGTCAAAATAGAAGCTTGCCATGGCAAATTCCATGCAATTTTTTCAGATATAGATGTGGTTGGATCGTCAAAATATGCTAATTGGGTTTAATTATGTTATTTGTTTAGTCAAAGAGAGAAATACGGGTGTAGTACTTTAGCAATGAGCTAAGTGCATTTTTGTGGGAAATTATGTTGCCAAATTTTTATTTTGTATGTCTCACGACGGTTATTAGAAAGAAGCCTTGTTTTTGTCTTGCATTCCCTATCATGTTAGAATGGAGAACTCTCTTTCTTCCTTATTGATTGTTGGCAAATGAATTTGTAAATTTCGGATTAGAAATCACTAAAAGATTCACCGATTTTTCAATAAAAGCGAATACGTGATGTGCACTAGTCCAGTAATCTTCCCATGTAACATACTAATCGGTAAATCAACATAAATGCACAAAATTATCCAATTTACAATAAGATTGATTACACATCATAGAAGGTTAAAGATTGACTGATATGGCAATGTAAATTAAAAGTCGCTGATGGATGGATAATCAACATGGTAAAGGAGTTATCTTAATTGTAGTTTGTCTGTTCTTAATTGTAGATTTTGGATCTTCCTTGTCAATAGATTTTTTCTTGTATTTTTGTGTTGATAGGATGACACAAAGAATGAGAAGTTGCATATGAATTGGGGACCATAACTCTATATATAGGTTCCATATGTATTTCTCCCATCATGAAATACAATTCTTATAGAACCGGTCTCTACACATATAATCTATCCCAAATTTTATTTAGATGCCCTAAATCCAATTACTTAATTCCTTATTAGATCACTTTAATTTTGGGCTTAACTTTAAGATAGTCTATGTACATAATTAATTACATATGTTGGGCCAACATGGCAAATCAATAATTTTCCAACAATCTCCCACTTGGGACACATATGTTACCTTATAAATATGTATAATCTTATGAACTCAATACTTTTGCCATCATAAACAAAAGTCATCTCCGAACAATCTTATCCATTAATTATGTCAATATAGGATCAATGTTGTTTTCATTACAAATATCATAATTAAACCTTCAATAGTCACATGTATCAATATAATCAAATGACAGATCAAATGTGAATGCGTAGTATGAAAATTACATGCAACGTGTTTCTAACATGTCTATTTTCAACTGGTCCTACTTTATACTTTAATACATTATACTTTAATGAGATCAATCCAAAAACTCTAATCATAGTGAAAACTGAATTTAACACTTCATTACTGAAATAAATTTGAATGTGCACAACCAAAATTATGTATAAAAAAGACAACATCCAAAATTATAAATACCTACTAAACTAGCATATTATCAAAATGTACAATACCCATGTTTTTCAGTATTTCATCACCATCCAACTATTTTTTCAATCAATTTTCACCCCTTTCACCATATCCAATGACTCCAAAAATTTTGCCATACTTCTATAATATTTATATGAAGGTAATCATGTCATAAAATTGTGATAAGTGAAGTGTTTTCAGCCTCCAAAACCTTCCTTTTTCCGCAACACCAAATTAGGCAATTTTCCTATGATAGTTTTTGATTTTCTTTCAATTGCTTGTAATTAATTGGCCTTATTTTTCCATCATAAAATCATCAATAACCCTAGCACCTAATGATAAGAAAGTTCAGATGTTAAAGAGATTATAAATCCCTAAAAAATAATGGATGCCAACCTCAAAAGAGTGAAGTAATTCAGCTGTCCAGAATTCCAGCTTCTTGTTTTTTTCTATTTCTCTTTGCTTCCCTTGATCTCTCTTTCACTTGGGGGTCAATTTGGAATAAATTTGGAGGGTTAAATGTCCTATTTAAGATATGTATAAGTAGTCTTAAAGATTGGAGTCATAAGTGATACTTGTGGGTAAAGAAAAATGTGGTTGAAGGACAAGTATCCTCAAGCATGAGTTGTCCAAGTAGGTTGAGGCTTCTTTGCAGCAATACTTGACTTTTCTACCATTATATTTGGATCCATTTATGAATTATAAGATATGTATCCATCCTATATTAAATACTTAGGGATTAGGACACGAGATTGATACCTTAATGTTAAAGAAATTGTGTGTTAAAGTGACAAATATCCCAAGCATGAGATGGTCACTTGTAGCAAAATTCTAATTTTATATCTATCCTTGCAGGTACAAATCAAGTATCCTTGGCTTATTTTGATGTGTTTACAATCCATTTCACTTGCCATAAGTTCCCAAAATATTTTATTGAGCTAATTCCTCAACCGTGCCTTTAATTACTTAACTGATTGACACACGATTCTCGATCGATTTCAACAATTCGCACCTCAATATTTATAACGTCATATGAGACATATATTATTACGTCGTGATCATACCACTTTATGCCTCATGACCCAAATATATCAATCA
>NW_019233214.1:414684-418703 GCF_002742605.1 Olea europaea var. sylvestris | reverse complement strand
TACAACTAGCCACTACAGCTTTTTCACTATCGGGGATGAAGAAAGTATTCGTTATGACAAAAATCGACCGCAATCTTTCATCTATATAGTGACATCCTCTCTGTTGAAACTGATTCTATTGGATGCCCTAGAACGAAGCATTCTATATATTTGAGTACAAACATTATGCAATTTAGCATGTACAAAAAATGATTTTTCGTTAGTCGAAATTAGTATATACGATAAATTAATTATGATAGTAAATAACAAGAGTTGAAATGCTCACCCATTCTTCGCACATGGTATATAAGGTTTAATCTTCAGCTTCATTCGTTCATTTCTATATTTATTTATATCTCGTCTGGTGGACAGGGGTGGACACTACAATAATCCTTAAACGAGTGTGCATGTTGTTTCTGCGTGTGCCTTGATTGTATTTGGTGTGTAAATATTATTGTCGCAGTCGTATATGTGAAATTTCCATTCAAGAATATTGACTAGAAAAAGATAACATTCATTGCCTGGATATGAGCTTGGAATTAATAAATACTTACATCCCATCCACAGACGACCAGCTAAGGCAATCGATCGTTGACGTAGTCTTCTAGTCGAGATCCATCCGGTTGACCTCTCTGGTTACCCATTCGAAATTCCATTTGACACCTCATTTGCTGAGAACACACCTCTTCAAACGGAAAGTCCAAAATTACATATTGTTTATTGGCGAGAGTACAACCTTCATTCACATGCTGCCTCAATAACTTCAGCTCCAACTCAATAGACTAATGAAATAAATATATGTAACATATATTAGACATATTAACTATAAAATCAAATTGATTGTGATTGCTAACATTCACTCACCGCAATATTCAGATCTTTCGTCGGATCCATTAAAGTTCTCAGCATGTCTCTTCCATAGACATTTCCACGGACATCGTCCAAATATACACTGTATAACATAATTTAAATCACTGTCGAATAAATCAACAGAGAATTTTTGACATTGATATAATAATGTTTAGCATTCGGACTATTCAGAATGAGTTAGATTTGTTACCCAAATTGATTTCTCGATATCCAATTTCTAATATTTTCGTACTTTTTCATGTCGTAGTCTTCTAAGGGACGGCCTTTGGATGACGAACACTGTGTGTATTTCATTTTCTTTTCCCTTTCTCTTCTCCACATGTCAACACTTTCTGTTGGTTGAGACATTGATATCTCATGCGGTTGATCAGCAGAATTTGAACTTGCATAGGGAGGAGCATCCTGCTGCATGGAACCTATAATGACTTCCATATTGGATTCTTAGTTAAATAATCTGTTTAAAATATTCTCATTTTTTCGTTAATGTAAGATCTGACAGAACATAAACTTGTATCAACATGAGACTGCATGTGCTCTTGTTGCTGTTGGAATAATTCTTCTTGCTTTTGGAGAATCGCCTGATAATGAGCTTCTTGTTGTTGCGATTTCTGGGCAATATGAGTGTTAAACATATTTGATAGAAAATTATCCATGTATGACTGCATACCACATTGCATGTAATCTTGTATCGATTTGTTATGTTGTTCGAACAGTTGCTTTTGACTTTCAAGGATAGCATGGTTTAGGGCTCTTGATTCTTCAACAAATTCTGTCTTCAAGTTGTCACAAGGACTGGACACATCTGATATCGTATGCTGTATGTACATACCCAACATTTCTTCCATTCGGTCTTCAGTTACATATCTGGAGGCACCAGAAGCAGAACTAGGCCCAACTCCAGTTGAAGCTCTCGATATACCACAACTGGTGGTTTTTTGCACACGGATGTTATCCGATATTGATTGTACTACATTATCTAATTCTACATTGACAATGACATCTAATATACTATGTTCATTGGCAGCTGGCAGTGAAAGACTTGTGTACCACGGTGTTTGTAATTCTTCTTTCGTAGGCTGCAACACTGTAATGACTTCGATCTGTAATCATAACAAACTATCAGAATCCATTTGTTTAATTGAACTTGTTAATAATTAAATGTGAATGTCATTCTACATTGAAAATAAAAAATTCATACATCTTCAGTATCCAAAAATTCCTTAACAATCGATTCCTTCAATATAGTATTAGGCCTCCAATTATAGATTCGTGAAATCTGCACCGTTTTGTATTTTATGGCGACCAAACTTTTGTTTAATCTATGGAACATATGTCTAATACCGCAACGTACTGAAAGAGAAATGTGATGTATATAATTTATTCTTTGTACAAAGAAATTATACATAATACGTCAGTAATCAGAATAGGAACAGAATACCTGAAATGCGAGTGGATAGCCTTGTAGTACATACTAACATTCTGTTTGTTAATTCTGTTGCATTATTAGTATTCTTTCCAATTGTGATTTTTTCAATGAATTTAACAAAACGAAATATGTTATCCGACCCCATGGATACGTAAGGAACTCATCAAGATGTTCAACTATGTCCAGAGTTCTATAATCAATTTGTCTTGAAGTCGGTTTCAACACACACTCAACCAATATAAATAATCTCAGCTTAAATTTATCTTCTTCATCTTCACACATGTGGAAAGCTTCAAAAAGCATTCTATTGCTAATTTTTTTTTTGCACCATTGAAGTATTGATTTCTAAGACGATTGTTATTATAATCAATTTCTATTAATGGTTCATGGCAAGGTAGTACAGTAATGAGGCAAAATTCTTGCATGCCAAACCTAGCAAGATGGTCATCTAACCGTACCCAAAATTCATTATTTTTGCCACAATGTACAAGTCTCATTATAAATTCGTGTACCAACTTACTAGTAAATTGTTCTTCTTCTCCTTTGAAAACAACTCCATAAATAAATTTTACTACACATCAAAGAACATTGTTGATTTGCATCTATAAATTTTACAAAAATTTTAATTTATTCATGATTTGGATACTGAATGATAGTAGTAAAAAACCATTGTTCTGGAGAGAGAATATATTTTAAAGACATCTGCATGAATTATACAAGAATTAATATTTTTAAACAAATCTAATTTTTTGTTTAGGAAAGCTTGTATACTAAACAAACTATAAGTAAGTGTCCAATTATTCAAGAATTAATATTTTCATTTGATTTTATACATCTAGTATACTAAAATAAAGTACCGTTAAGTGTAAAATTATTTAAGAATTAATATTTTCAAACAAATATAATTTTTTTTTCACGTCTTGTATTCTAAAAAAATTAAAATAAAGTGTAAAAATATTCAAAAATTAATGTTTCAAACAAATTTAATATTTTTGTTTATATATATCGTAAAACATATTAATAGCAGGGCTGGGTTTAAAAAAAAAAATTTAAAAGTTTCGTGTGCTTGTCTCCGTGACACACGAAGAAATGTGGTCTCCATGACACGGAGACGAGCTCATGGAGACAACTGTCTCGTGATTAATGAAGATGGTTTTTTTGACTAAATTGTATTTTCGTGCTAGAAAAATATATTTTTTCGATGATATTCAACTAATTACTAAGTCGCACAAATCTTAAATATAAATTTTGAATTACTTACCTTTTCTAATCAAATGAGTGCATTTTTTGAGTGAATGTGAAAAAATCTTTCATGCTAAATGTCTTTCAGAGTGAATGTGAGAATGAGATTTTAATTAAAAAGTGTGGGGAGTGAGTGAACGAGAGTGAGTGCATGTGACAATTAATTCTAGCTAAATGTGTGGATGGGGGAGTGAATGTAAGGATAATGAGTGAATGAAAAGTAGCTAAAAGTGTGCATGTGAGTAAATGTCAGAACAATTTTGTTGTGTTATGATAATTGAATGTTGTTGATAGATTCTGTATATGGTGAATATATTTGCTTGTTGCATTGTGATAATTGAATATTTTTCACACATTATTGATATATATCAATGGTTTCTTTACGCATCAATTTGTAACTTCTTGTGTTGCAATAATTGAAACTTTTTGACAAATTATAAATTTCTTTAATTGAATATTCGTAATTTTTTTTGTTTAATTTATGAAATTATTTTTGAAAATT
>NW_019233214.1:409110-412386 GCF_002742605.1 Olea europaea var. sylvestris | reverse complement strand
TTGATTAAATAATATTAAAAGTTATTCAATATATATGTAAATGAGGTTTCTTTATTTTATTGAATTTATTTACAGAGTGCAATTAATTATAGGTCTTTTTCCCGTGACTTAATCATGTAACTTAATGATATGAGATATGAAATAGGATTTTTACAAATGGATCTTATGCATATCTTGATACTGATTCATTTAGGAGTTTGAAATGAAATAGGTTTTTAGAAATGGATCTTATACATATCTTGATGTTGATTCATTTAGCGGTCTGAAACGAAATAAGATGAAATAGGGTTTTTACAAATTTCTGCAGGTTGTTTGACTTCCTAAATATGGCTTCTGATCTGAATGCAGAACTCTCTAAGAATACTGTCATTTTTTGTCTCAAGAAGAATACTGTCGTTTTTGGTCTCAAGGTTTGGGAAGTTATTGGGATTATTCATTATTGTCGCCTCATCACCTTGTGATTTCCTTGGAATACATATAAACCCAACAACAGCAGATCTTGACTTAGAAGAACACCCAAAAATAAAATATTTTTTCAAAGTGACCCAAACAGCCAAACCCAAGTTCCAAGTATTTCCAACTTCGTCTTCCAAGTTCCAACAGGTAATAGACAACATCGCAATAGTGATCAGTCCAAGTCAACACTCAACTCAAACTCAACATTCAAATTTTTCAACATTCACAAATCATATAACATAGATGAGAAATCATGGATGTAATGGCATAAAACAAAAAAAAAAAAAGGAGAAGAGAAATGACTCACATTCCACAGAAAACACTGTTACGCTGTGGACTTGTCGTTACCTTCCCTTCAGCTTCGCCCAATCCCCAATTGCCAGCCGACGGTCCCTTCCTTCTCCTTCAGCCACGAAATCACCCTAGATCCCTTCCAATCGCTCCTTCAGATTTCACAGCAAGTAAATATAATCGATTTGAAATTTAAGGGTTATGAAATTGGGATTAATTTGGGGGGAAATGAACAGGAGTCTTGGACTGAAAATAGAATTTCCTAAAAGGGGTATTTTTGTTTAAATAATTAAAAATGGATATTGGAAAAAATGTGAACATTTTTACGAAGGACTAGATGGAATTGGACATAGAAATTTCCTCATCTTTTATCCTCTGGCAAATGGATATGTTACCCAAGGCCATTTGATACTAACACTAATTTTCTCACTCAATAGTAGAAAAGAGGCAAACAAAATCTCTGGAAAATCCGATCATTTCTCTTCTTCTCTCTCGATCATGAAAGAAGTCAGAAGGAATTTAGACATATATGGTTTTGTTGTGACGGTTCTTAGAACAACACAAACACTATCCATCTATCTTCCTTTCCTTCGTTTGGAAGGGAAACGACAATCTTCGTTATGTCATTTGATTTCGTCTACACAAGCCTTTTAATTTGTTAATCTAACATTGGATGTTGTTTCCATACAATTTTTCAGTGCTGGTCAGTGCAAATTAAAACAGTCGGGGTTTTAGCTGGCGTGTCCTTGCAATTCGATCTCTCCAATCGTGGAGTACAATATTAGTGGTAGAGGTAAATTTTTTCTCTGTTAGATTTGATTAATTGCTAATTTATGGGTTTGAATTGCTGGGCTATGTAGAGGTAAGTTTTTTTTTTCTGTTTGAATTTTTCAATCGCTAATTTATGGGTTTCTATTCTTGGGCTGTGAGGTTTAATATTATTGTCAAAGGTAATGTTTTGTCTTCTGTGAGAATTTTCCAATTTACACTTTCTCGGTTTAAAAATATCACAACTGCAGTGCCAATAGAGTGGCCCTCTACTCCGCACCCTCTTCATCCTCTACCTCTTGATTACAATTTACAGATGTGACATTAGAATCCCTGTTTTTGAATTGAATTGATTTTTTTAATTTGGTTTATTTGTAGATATCTAATCTTATTTCTCCTTGACACTTAACCATGCTTCTTTTGTAACGTCTGATGTTTGGCAATTTGAAAATTATGATTAGTACCAGTGATTACTGGAAATTTTAGTTTACAATTTAAAGGGAAGTGATGTATTGGATTGCTTGATTGTAGGTTTATCTGTTGCTATGTTGTGCATCACTATCATCCAAGGTTGGAGCTTACCTTGACATTGTTTGGAACGTTGGTGGATACTTGACAACCCTTGGATGCATGGGTAGCAACACTTGTCTACTCTAAAGAGGTATTCATTCTATTGTTCCTTTGTTTAGCTTTCAAATTTACGATACTGTGTCGATTCTAATTTATTGTAATTGTCTCAATCATGAACAGAAAAAGGCTTTCGCTACTTATGGCAGCTGCACTCTTTGAAGGGCATCCATTGGTCCTTTGATCAATTTGGCAGTCGGAATAATTTTGATTCCTTTTTTTATATAATATAATGTTGTAGCATATGTTCTTAACAACTTTAGATCGAAGCATCTGGATTATTAAATTCGCGAGCAAAACAAGTAGCATATATATTATTATACAAGATTTAATTTCTTATTAATCTCTTCGTTCAATTCATTTACTGAATCATTTTTTTTTTTTTTTTTTTTTTTTTTTATGAAGTTTTTATTTCACGAATAAACGCCTTTTAGAACCCTAAAACCAGCAAATTGATGGATAAATTCCAATTCCAAGCAAATTCAGAAACCAAAGAAGTCTAACTTAAAATGCAAGTAGGAGTGTCATTGAAAAGATTCCATACGTAATGAAGGGCACACAGAGTCATCAGTGATGCAGCCAGAGTCGAAAAGGAGTTCGCCTAGAGCTTCAAAGGCTCCCTCGCCGTCGACGCCGAAATCGAAGTCCTCGTTGGCGAGGACGTTGATGACATAGCCAACGATTGCCTAGTCAACGTCCTGGATGCGATGCCCAATGACCTCTTGCACCACCGAGCTTGCCAATGGAAAAGATGGAAGTGAATGGATCAGGGCGGAGAAGAGAGAAGATGGAGGCGGAGACGAGAGATGGAAAAATTAGGGCTTATGATTTGATTTTGAGGAGTTTTTCTTTTGTTGTTGTGGGATCGTTTTTAACAACGTTCGTTAATTGTCGCAGAAAGTGACATTTAGCAACGTTCTTATATACGTTGCAAAAAAGAAATATTTTGCAACGTTCAATGTATGTTGCAAAAGAAGATCTTTTAGCAACGTTTATTAAACGTTGCCAAAAGTGACCTTTAACAACGTTCTTATGTACGTTGCAAAAAAGAGACATTTCGCAACGTTCAAATGCACGTTGCAAAAAAAAGACCTTTCCGCAACGTTCAAAGAACGTTGCGAAAAGTGACTTTCC
>NW_019233214.1:370687-407863 GCF_002742605.1 Olea europaea var. sylvestris | reverse complement strand
AAAAAAAAAAAAAAAAAAAAAAAAAAGGGCTTTACAAACTGTAGGCTTTCGCCTTACTTTCCGCAGAAAGATTACAAATAATGAACGGCAGGGTAGAATGATTCTATTAGTTAACAGGGGGAGCCCGGTAGTAGGCCGGAATGGTAGCAGGGAAGAACATTTGTCTCACGCCCTCTGCCCTTATAATAGGGAAAATAATTCCAGATGCGCCCTGTAAATAAGAAACATAAGTGGTCAGAATGTGTATCATACTACTAAAAACAGAAGAGTTAAGTCCCCTGTACGGGAGAGATTGCCAGCGAGACAGGTGGCATCATCCATGCACTGCTTGGGATAAAATTGTATTTTGTCCAAGGTCCAATAAATGCGAGCCATTTGTCCCCATGTAATGCAATCTGGCAATTCTCTCTGTACGTGTAGCAGGGTTGAAGATAAAATGAAAATGAGTCAAGATACTCACAGAAAGCAGTCTAGCTCCTAACCAAACTCTTCTGGGGGAAGGAAATGGGAGCAATAAGCGCCCAACACCATAGACAGCCACGGCAAAAAAGTGGCATACGAGGCTCAGAGGGCGAGGATTCAAGCCAGAAAGTAAAGCCACGGGACCATTAGAGAAAATGCCCCCAAGGCTCAAGTAATCAAAACATGCTTGTCGCATTTCCTTCCTTGCTTGATCAGGTGATGCACAAAAAACCTTATAAAGTGCACCTGCCAATGTATTTATCGTAGATGCCACAGGCTGCAAAAGAACGTTCAATTTCTCAAGTCATTGAAATTAAAACTATATTCCACTCAACCTCTTCTCGATGTTCAATCTACAACTCACCTTTCTAATGGTATAGAAAGATTCAAGATACTTGCAAAGGGTAGATGCATCATTTAGGTCACGGATAGGTCTAAGAAGATCTCGAAGCACAACAATATCTGAAAGAGCCACAGTCATTCCTCCACCAGTTAAAGGGTGTCGCATATTGAATGCATCCCCCAGTAGAAGGGCACCCGGGGTGGGCTGAGGATTTGCCGGCATGCTTCTATTTGGCATTGTTCGTATATTTCCTTTATCAATTGCAGCAATAAATGCATCATAGAGCTGAGGAGGAATCTGAAACATATATTTATCAGTCAGTTGAAATGCGCATTATGCAGAATAGAAATTAACGTCTGAAACGTGTTAAACGAATTAGGAGTACCTGTGGAGCCACCGTAGTCTTCAAATAATTGGCCATTTCTCCATTAGCAATGGAAGGCACTTTTTGTCCAGGGACATCGACCAGGCAACGAACTTCTGTGCTACTGATTTGATAAAGTAAGATAGGGGAAGGGTCGGCCAGAACAACGTGTCCATGATTTGCACTTGGGAGATCGCAGTTTTCCAGGATCAAACCAACAAAACACGAAGGGATGTCCACCTACATCATATAAAGACTTCGTTTTAGAGGAGAGAAAATTGATGAAATGAAATTTGTAAACACGAGAATTTAGCACAATGAGTCGTATTCACCTTGGGAGTACAAAGAGAGCGTCTTAAGTTAGAAAAACAGCCGTCACACACAATGGTGAGAGGAGCATACGCCATCATTTCTTGGCCGTTTTTAGTCTTGTATTGGACTCCTTTTACAGCTCCATTTTCTTCAACCAGGGATGTTACTGTCCCTTGTTCCAATCTTACACTGAGCCAGAAAACAACAGAGGTAACATCAGTAGAAAATCTCAATCTCCAATAATTTTCACTGATACCCGGCATTATTGAAACAGACTAATGTAACAGCACCTGTTAAGGTACCTATGGAGTAAAAACTTCGACATTTAAATTGTGAAGTAAAAAAAAGCGTACTTTGGAAGAGTTGCAGCCTTTTCTCTCATTCTTTGTATGAAACGGCCATTATGAAAACTTCGTCCTGAAACATCTGAGTGAAACTTCTCAAGAGGGTAAGACAGTCTAGTATTTTTACCATCCTTGAAAAGGGCGTAACCAAAAACTCGTTGAGCATCAATGGCATCCAAACAATCTGCAATCACCATAATTTACTTAAATCAACATCTAACCAAAGATGAAAGAATAAACAACAAAATTAAGGGTGTGTTTGATTACATTTATTTTCCATGGAAAATATCAGTTTTCCATCCAAATTTTCACTTTGAGTGTTTGATTGCTATTTTTTCCATGGAAAACATTTTCCAACTTTTGAAAATATGCCTAATTTTCCTTGTTTTTAAGGAAAATATTTTCCTTGGGTAGATGTGGTTTTTATTTTCCACAAAAGATGGAAAATATTTTCTTTTCTAGGTAATATTTTCCATGTCAATCAAACACACCCTAAATGTTAGCAACTGTATTACTCACCTTCAAGACCTAACTCAATTAATTTCAAATAGCCTCCTGGTTGTAAAAGTTCACCTACAATTCGATCTGGCTCAGACAAGTCTCTTTCTATCACATGGACTTGTCTTCCTTCCTGCAATCAGTAATGGAAAATGAAGTTGTGAATTAGATCAAAACTCGTTTCATGTCAAAATATGAAGCCTAAAGTAATTAGTCATATCATGGAGTTTGTGCTTAATTTGAAAAGGCAAACCAACAAGCTCAGGCACAAAAAAGTTAGATAAAACTCGAGAGGCATCAATAAATTAGTGTTTCGTAGAAATAGAGACATCTAAGTCACTTTTATCTTCATTCCTATTTTCATGTTTAATGATCCTCGATCAAACAAGCTGCGGTTGCTCGTGATAAATACCATGTTGGAATATCTTTATAGTTGTTCATTTGAGGAAACTAATATTGGAATTCGACTGTTCGTTTGAACTTCTTTGATGGATCAGAGCTTTGGACTCTGATATGAAATTGAGTCTACGAGTTCTATTTTAAAAGTTTAACAACAGCAATGAAACTGTTGAGTCGAAAATTAGTATTCATCAAACAAATAAGTTTGAACTCCTTGAAACAAAACTTTAATTCCAGAGATTTAAAAGAAAGATCTACCTCAGCAAGGGACAAAAACATTATTACATGTCCTTCCCACAACTATTCAATTTTGTACATTCAAAGTTACTGATGGAAAGCATAGACGTATACGTAAGAATCAGGGTTCCCTTTCATTTTCTCTCTCCGTTACTTTCAACAATCTACACGTAATATAATGAAATTTACTCCCAAATTTGTGCCAAAAATAAAGAGAAACTGATTTTCGCTGCACTTTTAGCATAATATCGTTCACTCAACGTACATATTTGATTGGTGGATGGAACAATCAAGGGGACAGAGAGACGGGATTGGCCGATCCGATATCGAAAAAAATGAAGCTGCACTATTAACATGAAAGTTTTCTAAAAGCACAATGGCGGTCGGAATATTTAACCTGAAAATGAATTTTCTTCCTACCGTTCATATGCAACTTTGGGTATTCTCCAGGTTCACATATAAAAACATAAAACTCTATCTATAGAAAATTAAAAAACTTCTTGTATGCTAAGAACTTGTTTAATGTATATTTGTTTAGAATAGATTTTGTGAAAAAAGAGGTTTTTTAAGAATGTATGATTAAAAAGTGAGGAAATGTCGTGGATTCACATACAAATGAGTTTTATAAAAAGTAAATTTTAAAGAATATTTACAAAACATGGGTAATTAGAACATGCAACATACATAATGGACTAAAAGTATAGAATAAATCGCAGTATTACCTTTCCGAGAGTGTAAGCCAGAGCGGCACCAGCAACGCCGGCACCAACAATAATAATGTCGGTACTTCCATCAACCTCCGGCCGGCACCGACCGTTAGTGGAGGTGTAACACTCCTCTTTACGTACAACCTTTGAACTTTTGTTCTTCTTTGTTATGTTTCTCCTCAAATTGTTCGAAAAAACAAAGCCCAATATACCCCAGTATAGAAGCAACAAAGAAGCAATAAAACCACCAATAATATACTGATCAATCACCACCATCTTTACTTTTGATTGATCAAAAGATCAAGATCTCACTGCTTGCTAGTTTTTTTGTCTCTCTTTAGGATTTCGTATGGTTTCATCTAACTAATTATGGCACATTTATATAGGCAATGCATATGCTTCAATGGACTTATACAAAAAGCGCGTTTAAATGTGTGAAAGTTGGAATGGCCCATTATTATGAAATTTTTCTACTCACAATTATATCTTTTTGAATTATTTACAAACAAACAGTGCTTTCATACGTAAAATAATATTTATTTTTTTGACTTTAATTAAGTGTATGACTTGATTGAATACGATTTTTAAATTTTAATAAATAATTTTAAAAATATCATGCAACTTTAAATATTTATCACACAATTTGACAAATGATATGCTAGTAGATCTAAATCGATTTGATCCAAACTCAATTCACATTTAGGATATGTTGAGGTTGAATATAGGAAATATCAACATAAGAAATAATTAATGTTCTCTTTCATACAATAAGTTCTTGTTTGAGTCACATTCTTTGGAAAAATGCATTCTTTAACAATATTTTGACATCATTTCAATCACACATTATTCAATAAAATAATATTATACGCAAATGAAAATGTTTTCCTTATTTTTTAACCACATATTTCTCATCAATACATTATTCAAAAATAAATTGTCCCCGAATTGGGACTCAAACAAAGGCTAAATAAGTAAACTATTAGGGTCTGTTTGATTGCGAAGATGAAATTTGGGTGGAAAGAAAATAAATTCCAGGGAACTGAATTACCTAGAAATTGTTTTACTGGGAATTGTAAATTATAGTGTTTGATTGATATAATTTTTCACGTGAAAAATGTTGAAGTAAAAGTGTTTTTTGGTGTTCGTTTGACTTTGTTTTACATGAAAATTGTCAATTTAAGGGATATCCACTTCTACCATTGTTCTTAGAATTTGTTTCCATTGCCAACAAAAAAAAGGAAAAAAAAGATTAAAAAATCATCTATATTTTGGTGTTCGTTTGGTTTTGTTTTACATAAAAATTGTCAATTTCAAGGATATCCTCTTTTACAACTGTTCCTGAAATTTGTTCCCATTGCCAATAATTAAAAAAAAAACAAAAAGCAAAGAAGAAAAGAAGGTGGAAAACCAAAAACCACCTACCCCTAGGAAAATAAAAGGTGGAAAATCACGCTTTAAGGTGTTGTACCTAAAAATTCATGAAAAATCAATTTCCTGGAAAATTTTGTCAATCAAACAGGCCAAAAATAAAAGTTGGAATTCAAATTCCAAGTTCCATGGAAAATTTCGTGCAATGGCCTTAGATTGACTCGAAATTCTACCAACACATATTTGGTAACAATCCACTCTTTTGGTGAATGGAGATTGGATGAATTTTTTGTTATGAGCAAGAAACAATTAATCAAAGTTGTTAGGTTAGTCAAAGTTTACACCAAATGAGTGAGAAACCCCACACGTACCATGGATGACCAAAACGGTCAAAGTAAAATTCATGCATTTTTGCATACAACTCACGAAATATTTAAAATAATGTAAACGGTAATTTATATAATTAAAAAATAAAGACCTTCCCCAAGAGTTACTTTAATTTCCACGAAAGGAATCAAATAAAAATTTCCACTACCAGAAAAAGTTGGCAGCAGTTTACACTGAATTCATCACGGTCGGATCTAGTCAACCTTGAATTTATATAGTCCAAAAGCATATTTTATTTGACCCATATTGGTTATTGTGAGATATTCATGATCATGGATGAGTCACGATGGAATACTTGGATAAAAGTCAATTCTTGCTGCTGCATTTAAAGCAGCATAAATTTATTGGTGGGATTTCTGGTTCTTAATTTATTTTTTTTTATATTCAAGTATCCCAACTTACATCAAACTAAATTCTGGACCCCCAAAACCCTTGTCCCTAGAACCTTGAAGAGGGTAAATCACGGGTTATGCCTCAACTGGATCACAGGTTCCCCCCATTACCTATACACTTCTGCATACAAGAGACCCTCTTCCACAGTGATTGCTCCATACCAAAGTTTTGGCCGCAGGTTCCCACCAGGAGTCGAACTCTCCACTCTGCCACTGGAATTAAGACAATGTTGATTGATCCATCAGTTGAGCAGTGCCCCGGGGGGCTATTTTTATTTTTTTAACTGTTAAATGAGCAGCTACTCGTGATTTTGCAATGGCAATGGCAATGGCAAGTGATTAGAGAATCCCATGTAAAGTGTTTGTTTAGCCCCTACATTTATACAATAAAATATTCTGCACACAAACAAATAAAGTTTCTTTATTTTTTTAACCACACATTCTCCAAAAAATACTATTCAAAACTTTTTAAATTTCCAAATAATAGGTGACAAACAGGGCCAAAATGTTGTTCATTTCAAAGATGTAATTTTATAAATTAGGTTTAATATATTCTCTAATTAATCTCTTAAAATAGTAGTGAGTTTTGGTATCTCACTCACTCTATTTGTGATTTACAATGTTGGTATGAATAAATTGTAAGTTTCAATGCCCAACGTTTTAAATTATTCAAATTACATTCAAATAATTTAGCGATTAAAATTTATAATATATGTATTAGTTAAAAATGAGGAAAATTTATAATTGATTGTTGAAAAATGTAAAATAAAGTACTTGTTAGAGTACGCCAAAAATTTTACTTTTTAAAATTTTAAAGATGTTATTTATTATATACAATATGCTCTTTAAAAATAAAGAAGTTCTTGATATTTGAGAATAAGTAAATATATCTCACTTAATTGACAGTAATTTTTTTTTTTTTTTTTTTTTTTTTAAGTATAGAGTAAGTACAATGTTAGAACTAGGAATACAATTCAGTGGGACATAACTAATCTAAAACTAAAAAATTTTGAAACAAAAAATAATACAAGAAATAAAAATGTAATAGTACGTATTATACCTGGTTCCGAATAATTTTGGAATTAGCATAAAGTATTTATCGCTCCTCCATTCTACTCATTATTAGATTTATTGAAACAATTAAAATTATTAAATTCTTAGAGATGACTGCAAACTAAGATAGTTTTGATCTATTCCTACCTCCTCTAATATAGTTACTATGGTCGCATCACTTCTCTCTCTCTCTCTCTCTTTTTTTTTTTTTATTTCACTATTTATCAATGTTAGTTTTAGGGGCCCGTTTGAGCCCCATTATTTGTAGATTATAATTAAATGAATAGTATTTTTTTTTGAAAAATGAGTGATTGAAAATTTTTTAATTTACGTGTAATATTATTTTATTGAAGATTGTGTGATTAAAAATAGGAGAAAGAAATTTTTAATTTAATGTAATGAGAAATAATGGGACTCAAACAGAGGCTTAGTTTATTTGTCTTGTGGAAGGCGACAGGAGCTGCAGGCAAGTGCTTGGTAGGCCAACAGCTCCAGAGAATGTGGCGGGGCAGTCGAAGAAAGTGGACATATTATTTTTAATAACCTATTAAATTAAACAAAATTAATTAAGACAATTGTTAAAATTTATCGCACTAATATTGTTATTTCATTTTATACATCAACATTATGTACAACCTTATAAGCATTCAAAAGTCACCTCGAGAAATAAGAAACAAGACGTAAGCCTCTTGTATTCGAATTCTCCATAATTTCCATGCGAATTATTGAAATATAAGCAGGGGGACCCACTAAGAGACAAGTGGGGTCGACCGTCCCCACTAAATTTTCAAAAATCTTAAATTGGCCTTGTTAAATTTAAATTTTCAATTTTTTAATTTCTTTCACAATTTATTTTAGCTCATTTTCTGTCTCTCTCCCACTAAACGATAATTCTGAACTTGCCCGTGAATATAAGCCCCAAGTTCTTTATGTCAGGACAAGATATATGCATTAGAGTTTGATGACGTGCATGAATCTTCTTCTTTCAAATTTCAATTATGACACTTCCCTTTTGCTAGAGGGGTGTTCTTCGATTTATTATAAGAATTGCACGTCTCAGTTATCCATGAAAACAAAATTACATTTATCCCATGTTCGACGTAGTTAAAAATTAGATTTTTAGCATATTATGATATAAGTTTATGAAATTCTTGTTGAAAATTAACAAATTTCTGAATTTCAAAAAATGTGTAATTATAATTAATTATTACTTTTAACTTATATTTTTGTCAACTTCTTAAGTTACACATAAATAGAGGAATATAGTATTTCTAAAACAATATATCATTCAATAATCGTGATTATTATCTAGGTTCAATCAATTGCAAAAGAAACATTATAAAAGTGAGCCCTTCTTTGAGCCCATTATTTTTATATAAATGTATTTTTGAATAGTGTATTGATGAGAAATATATGATTAAAAAATAAGAAAAAAATTTTGAATTTACGTATAATATTATTTTATTGAAAAATGTGTAATTGAAATATTGTCAAATCACTATTTAATTTTTATTTTTATTTTTATTTTTTTGAAAAACATGTAGGTTAAACAGAGCCTAAATTCTTGGTGGTAGTCCATTTTTGACTATAATGGGTATAGTTCCCACATGACACAACTGAAGAGGAATGAGAATTGGAAATATCTCAACATATTCCTAACATGTATTAATCATATATAATATTTGGATGTGATATATAGCAACCTTATTGATGTGCCTTTTATTATGCTTTTATGTGTACGATTGGTGCCCTCCATTAGAATTCAAATAAGGATTAATTTAAAAATACCCTTGTTTGAGCCACGTTCTTCTTAAAAAATACATTTTTGAATAGTATATTGATAGAAAATGTGTGATTAAAAAATAAAGAAAAGTCATTAATTTACGTGTAATATTATTTTATTTAAAAATGTGTCATTAAAGTGGAATCAAATCACTATTTAATAATACATTTTGATGAAAAAATAGGGCTCAAACAAGGGCATATTCAATGTTTGACGTAATCCGTACTCAAAATAAATTAATTCAACTAATTTATACTTTGTATTGCACACCGGACTATTTTAGTCCACCTACGCACCTTATGGGTGAAAATGTCAAAACTAATTTTAATAGTGTACTAACGATATTGTGCCTTAAATCTTTTGCAAAATTAATAAGTAAATGTCAAAATAATTATTTTTTTGTTAATCAAAATTAAAAATAATTTTTTTATTTCAACACAAACTTAAGAATTACTTTTAGATTAAAAAAAAACTTTTTTACTTAAAATAAGAAAAAATAACTTATCCAAAACATAATTGTTTTCAGCAAAGAAGAATTACTCATTCAGCACAAGTTACATATACCTACCCCTTCCATTTACCACTTTCAATTGGTCTTCATTTTATAAAATTATCTTTCTTCAAATTCAATTTTTATCGAACATTCCATGAGATTCATAACTTCTGTCAACTTTTTAACTATACATTTCATCATTCTTTTTATCAAAAAAAAAAAGTAATAATCTAATTCTTAATTAAATCAAACATGAACTTAAAATATTCACTGTCCATCTCAAAATAATATATATATACACGTCTTGTTTATCACGAGTTTTCTTCTCTACTATTAGTGTGAACAATGAAGTGGTGCACGACTTTGACTTCCATCTCAATAAAATATCTAAACCATAGACCTAAAAGCTATGGAGAATTAATGAAACTATATTAAAAGACAGGTAAGTCTCCATATTCAAATAAATAAATTATTGTTTGTCACTTCAAACCTTGACAAACGAATTGGCAAGTGTGTACATAAATTGTGAAAAAGCATAATCGAGTTGTTGGAATTTAGGAAAGTTTTATCTTTGCGCTAAGGTGACTTCAAAATACTCGTTCTATAGTAATTCCTCAAATTGCATATCGTCGACAAGGATTTATTATACGGATGGAACAAAATTTTGCGTCCGAGTGCCAATCTAATATAATCCTTTCCGGCCTTTTTTTCGGACTTGAGAAACTCTGTATAAAATCATGAAAAGAGTTTGTTGTGTATTAGTACATATTGAGAATTGAAAACCCTAATTCTATACCACCAAGAGAAATAAACTTGTAGCAAATAAATAAAGATGCACGAAAAATTCATAAGGTTTATAGAGATTAACCTAAAAGTGTGATTACATCCTCGTCCGTTGCTGTAGTAATTCATTGTGATAAAAAGAAGTTTACTAGAAAAAAATTGCACATCATGTTCTCTCTCTCTTTTGATAATGATTAAATAAACTATAATGACGCATCCCTCTTTATATGAAAAATAGAACAAAATCAAAATTACAAGTGTTGGAATTTCGAAACCATCCCTATTGAAATTTTGGTCTAGAGCAAGATTGAGACTTCTTGTACCCTTTCCAACCGTCATGGCGACCTTACTGCTAAGATCGATATGCTTAGCGACAATAATCATATTTTACAACTTAACAATATACTATTCTTATCATATTGTACGCAGATCAATAATGTAATATAACTTGAGTTTTATTGCTCTTATAAGTTATATGGTCTATTTAATCTAAAAATAATTAAGATGCATTATTTAATTAAAACTCAAACATGAACCAGAATTGCTCAAAGATAGAGGATTTGAAAAAAGCTGCTCAAAGTCATATTCATATATAAGTCCATACAATATGATAATGGATATGTTAACGATATGTAAAGACTTTGGAGGTGGGTTTAATTAGTCGTAAAAGGATGTGGGCGAAAGTCAGTTTCAATATAGTTGGTGGCCGCCACCATAAATAGCAGGTGGGCGTATGCAAATGTGGGCAAGTCTACTTATTCTTTGTTTGCCTACTGTTTATAAATGGTTTATAATTAGAAAAATTACTTTTTATTTACATATTTAATGGAATCTACAAGTACTATTTATCTATTGATCACTTATTTTTATCTACTTAATTTAAAACTGATTATATATAGTTTCCAAACACGTTCGTCCGAATTTTAGATCAAGTAAAAGATTGTGCATATACTTCATTAGATTCGTGCATGTATTTATTTTGTACATGACAAAAATTAAATTAGTCTTGAATCCAAACAAGAGTTTATGACGTCTATTCAAATAGGACTCCATTACATGAGACTTTCATTAACTATAATTAAATTATAAAGATAAGTCTCAATTATCGTTCTTTACATAATTTTCAACTATTTTTATTAAATTAGGTAGGAGAGTGTCTCAATCGTATCACCTGTTTCATTTCACTTTACTTTCCTGTCATTATTCTTCATGATTTTTGCCCCCAAATTACTCCCAAATTTCTTAGTCCTTGATCATCTGTGCCTAACCTAGTTCCGTGCCTATAGTTTGTGTTCATAAGATTTTATTACTAGATATTTAAAAAATATATTTTACGCCTCTATCTGCATGACAAGCTGCGCAACTGCTAGCCAAAAAAAATGTTATGTAAACATCCTCAATACACTTAAAAAGGAGTATGTCACCTTTGCTATTTTCTATTTTCCGTTGGGGAATTTTACACCGATTACGTGCATATTATATTTACAAAAGCATACCAGTTATTTGCGCGAAATCGAATCGTAATTTCGACTTACATAATAGGATTTAAGAAGCAAAACATAAAAGTTGCAGAATCTGAATGCATGGATATGGATTAGTCCCTTTCGATTCTTGAATGAANGCCCGGACTCGAACCGGAGACCTTCAGTGTGTTAGACTGACGTGATAACCAACTACACCACGACACCAGGTTGATCCTTGAAACGAATACTTTTATCAGTATCCTAAAAAAATGTATTCAATAACTACTGAATTCCCATAGGAGAGATGATTCATTAACATCATGTTTCCAGATGAAAACTGTCTCCAAAGACAATATTTTGTTATAGTCTTAATCCATATTTACTATTTGTGTTTAATAATCAATTATTATATTATAATCACAAATGATGTATACACGGCATTATACCCCCTCACATAAAGAGGGCACACATACAATAAAAAATTCGTGAGCTCCTCCAGGTGAGGGGAGTGTAATCGATTGTGTACACTATGAGGTATACACATAGAATTATCATTTTGCCAATATATTCACATGCACATATTCTACATAGTATTCAAGAGAACCCCACCTCATGTGAGTGTGGGAAACCTTAATGTACAAAAAATTATGTACACTAAGCAAAGTCATAATTTAAAATTGTGAAGACAAGTATAATTAGCTGCAATATAGCAACTTATTTGAACTTAAGATACTGAACGTGCTAGGGCTAAACTAAACTCTCGAATTGAATCAAACAGTTCTTCTTAAATTAAATACCCAAATGGGTATCTGAATCGAGAACAGACGAGTTTGGTTCGATTCTAGATCAAGAACCGAATCTCCTTAATTTTTTAATTAATTTATTTTAAATAAGTTAAATTATTTTATTTTTTCTAAATAAATTTGCTAACTAGTTAATTTAGTTCAAGCCCAAAAATATGATTTTCCCACTTCTAATTTTCTATTCAAAGTCAACTTAATTAAATTGACATAAGTTTTATCCAAACTGTTACTCTGCCATAGTGTCTTTTTACTATTCTGGATAAATCAAATCAAAGCTCGACAATGCATCTCTTACTTATTTTGAGCACGCTTATCTCCCTCTTCATATGATTTTAACAATTAAACATATGAAGAACTCAAAAAGAGAGACGTAAAAGACATATAAGATTGAACTACGTTATTTTGTAAGAGTTAAAATTGAATATATCATTAGTTAAATTAATGCCACTTTGTAAATATTAAAAGAATTAATTATAATAGGGAACCTGAGAACTGAATGGAACCAAACTGAACCGAATGGAACCAAACTCGAACGGTTTCATAATTAAATTTGGACCTGACGATTTCACTTACTAAATATCCGAAAATTTGGAGTCCGATTTGTTTCTATTGAGAACCGAATCGAATCAAATCATGTCCAACCCTAGAACATGCAATGATTTTCTTCTTAATCATGTCTCGAACTAAATATACCAAATCGTGTCCTAATTGAACGCGGAACTAATTTTCCCTTAATAATTTTTTAAGTTGTATCATTATCAGCAAGCACTCATTTATCGACAGAAGTATTTAAAAATTGAGAACAATAAAAAGTTCTCTTATAGCTTGAGGTTGTAGGTTTGCAAATTGGTACAAAAGATGAGCTCGGAAGTTTTATTTATGAAAAAGTAATAAAAATGCATGAGTTGTCTTATTATTTATAACGTATAGAACACCTTATTCATAAAGTATAAAGAAGAAGATTTAGAAAGATCAGGATCTTACACTAGTCATTAAAAATTGTGGAATTTTCTTAGTGAATAATAAGAATAAGAATATAGGTTATTGTAATTGAGAATAATTAAATTATGATGAATATTTTGAGAAAGAATTATTATTTCTACCACATATTTATTTTAACCTAGAATGCTATAGTGCATTTGTATTCACTTTTACATATATCATCATAAACTACCTAATAAGCCCCTGTTTTACAAACATTATTTTAAAACTTTTTTTTTTTTTTTTACATAGTCATTTTCAATCATAAATTCACACAATAAAACATTTTGCTCGTAAATCTACAAATTTTTCTTACTTTTTAATCACACGTTCTCCAAAACTCTCGAATCGAATCTGAACCGAATCGAGCGGTTCTTTTTAAGTTAAATGCTCGAACGGGTATCTGAATCGAAAATCGTCGAGTTCGGTTCGATTCTCAATTTTAGAGCAAGAATCAAAAAACTGAATTAGGACTGAATCTCTCTAATTTTTTTAATTAATTTATTTTTAATAAGTCAAATTATTTGATTTTTCTAAATAAATTTGCTAACTAGTTAATTTAACTCAAATCTAAATATATGATTTTCATATTTCTAATTTCCAGTTCAAAGCCAACTTAATCAAATTAACCTAAAATTTATTCAAATTCATTACTCTACCGTAGTGTGATTTCTACCGTTCTGGAGAAATCGAATTGTAGCTCTACAACGTCATTCTTAATTATTTTGAACTCCTTATCTTCTTTTTACTGTGATTTTAACAATCAAATCTATGAAAAACTCAATAAAGAGATATGCAAAAAAATATAAGATTGAACTACGTTATTTTGTAAGACCTAAAATTGAATATATCATGAGTTAAATTAATATAACTTTGTAATTATTAAAATTTTTTGTTATAATACGGAACATGGGAACTGAATGGAACCGAACGAATTAAATTGGGACCAGACGATTCCACTTACTAAATACTTGAAAATTTTGGTCCAATGTCCAGCCCTAATCAAAACTTATATATATTTTTTTCATTCATTTTGAATGTTTTGAAAACACTCAAAACACAAAAAATAAAACAAATCAAACAATTAAAATGTATATATATTACTTAATAATATGGCAGTATAAAAATTTTCTATTTTACTGAATAATCAAATTTATTGAATAAAATATCACAAAGTAATTTCTAAAAATTTCAAACTCAACGCGTTCTTCAATTTTCGGTTTTGAGAAACAATATTTCAAATTGACAAACGAAATGCTGACAAACACTCAACACAGAAAATATAAAATAAATTCAAAACTGTAAACTAAAATGCAAAACGAATGGGACTATTATTAAACATAAAAACATATTAACATGTATGTACAAAACCACAAAATTGGAGAATAAAATCCAAAATTAGTTATTTTCAGGTTAGATCACAGGCAGAAACAAGGATATTACGAAGAGGGCCTAATCAAGAACATTAATTTGTTTTAATTTTCCATTTTCCATTTTCGATTTTAAAACGGTTTAAACCATTTTGCATTTTCAGTTATAAGACGGAGCAAACGCATTTTCCACATTTTCAAAAATGGAAAACGAAAAACGGCCCGAAAACGCCAAACCAAACGCAGCCTAATATTCTTAAAGGCCAGTAAAAGACTGATCAATAACGTCAATTTCTGCTACAAATTCTGTCTATACATCCACCGAACATTTAAAAGAAAAAAAGAAAAAAAAGACCATTAAAAAGCAAAACAAAGCTATGGGGTCATTTTTCTTTACAAACAGGAGGGTAAAGAACATGGCAAATCAACAATAATCAGCCACGAAAAAAAATCTGAAAAACCCTCCTTTAAATTAAACCCCACAGCAAAATAAGCTTCAAGAAATGGTATGAGATGGTGGAAGTCTAAAAACAGGCTTTTGATAGCCAGATAATTGGCAAAACAAAGTTTAACTATGGCTTCAACGAGGAACTTCATCAATTTCAGATGAACATTTTGAGCGCTGCGCGTAAATTCTTCACAAAATCCTTTGCTGACATGTTGTATACTTCATCCATCTGCAAGAAATCACGAGATTTTCTATCGAGAAAAATTACGAGATTTTAAAAACTATTATTCATTAAGTACCTTAGCAACTATAGTAATGTCAAGAACAGAATCTCCAAAAGTCATGGCACTGCTATTAACAACTGAGAGATGGAGCTTCTCAATTTCAGCAATCGTTTTTTCAAAAATCCCTTTCCTTTTCTCACTGTGGATTCTTATAAGGACATCTTTATCAGAAAATCTTGCTTCTATTTCTGGAAGTGGCTCATCAATAAAGTTCTCATCCGAGGGAGATTTTTCATTGTTAGTATAAATCTCATATCTCTTGACAAAAACCACAGATTCCATGGATTTCTTCTTCCTTGATTGCTCCTCAAGAGTCTTCACTCGATCTTGTAGTTCTTTCATGTACTTAATAGCGTCACCAAGAATCGATGCCTTGTCCATCTGCTCGTAAAATGGTAAGAAAATGTATTGGCATTATGCAAGCATTTAGGGATTAAACCCTAATCCCAAGCATGAGAGCAAAAAAAAATAAAAATAAAAATCTAAAATATGAAAAGCACCCGAATATTTATGGTTCATTCTTAAAACAACTTATTATATTTGGGATATTAGGTCGATTAGTGGTCGAGAAAAAAGTGTACATTGTGTGAATCCATTCAGTTAATTCAAAATATGAATATTTGAAGAAATTAAAGTACTATAACCTTTTCAATCCAGGGACTAGGGCGGACAAAGCTATGAATCTCAGGCTGAGTGTTTCTCTCCTCTTTCTCTCAGCTATAATATGATCCTGTCCACGAGAAAGTCTATCATTTGTGCTAATTCTCTTATTCCCCGGACAAGCCTTTACAACGTGATTTCCAGTCCCACACGAAGCTTGAGAAAAAACAGAAACATTGGGGAAATTTAGAGTACAAGAAGAAGGCCATGTCTCCTCTTTAGGCTTCACCATTCCTATTTGATTGGTGAAATTGGAATTCATTGAATTGAGATTGTTTAAGGGATTAGGCCAAGTGTTTTTCTTGAGCTGTTTCGGGGAATGAGTAAATTCTGCAGCCCTTTTGGAATTCAGTATTTGTTGGGAGAAAGACTGGTAAGAACCTTCACCAATTGCAGCAGAAATCGACACTGTGCTGAGATCATCGAGTGAATTTACAGGCCAATGGTGTAGAAAACCAGTCTCATCCATTCCCTGTAAATGATGAAAATCATGTTTAATAAAACAAGATTTCTAGTTAAAATATGTTAAAATTTGCCATCATCGTTGGGTTATAACCGTCATAGAAAGACAAATTCGATGTAAAGCTTACCAATTCTTCTAAGCTCCTGATACTTGCAATCTCCATCAGCCACGCCAAGAACACTGCATGATATAAAAACAAATATGTATATATAGTTAATAACATTCAATTTAGATGATCTTAAGTCATGAACCCTAACCTAGGATAAAACTAACCCTTTGAAGACGAAGCTTGTATCTTTTTCTCAGTATTCTTGCAATTAAGAACATAGCTCAACATTTATAGGCCCAACAAATATATTCTCAATTATTTTCTCTTAAAGGTCGTGGGAGTTTTTGCTAATGTGAAACTGGCTTTGTGACATTTGAATATCTGTTTCAACATTAGTATAAACATTAAAAAATATTGCTAAAAAATCTTAGTGGTGGTTTTAAGTTGGTGTAAAGTTAAGAATTAACTAAAAGTTTCTCGGCTGTCATATTACGAATTTTAGACTTTTTTGCCGTGGAAGTTTGAAGATTGCAAGTGGAAATTAAAATTATATGAAGAAAAGAATTTTAACTATTAATTTTAGGGCATCCATGTCAACCACCGTCTGGTCCTTCAAATCAATGGAGTCATAATCAAGAAAATTTCATCCAGATTTCGTCGGAAACAGTGGCGGATTTAGTAGGTGGCCAGCTAGGGCAGCCGCCCTAGCTGGATTCATCGGGGGGGGGGGGGGGGGGGGGGGGGTTTTTTTTTTTTTGGTAATAGAAAAAAATTTTGTCACAAAACCTCTTGTTTAATCAAGAAATGCCAACAAATTAAAACTGCCAACTTTCCAATTGGTATCACAATTTCGACAAGTACAATTATTTGGAATATCATATATACCATTAATTTAAGTGCTTAACCAATTGTTCGTTTACAGATTCACGTGTTTATACACAATTTTCAAAATTGCACACTATATAATTTCTAAGAACGCAAATATAAAATGCACTAGAAAATCAACAATAATTCATCTTAAGATTGTTGGGGAATTTTACACCGATTATGTGCATATTATATTCACAAAAGCATACCGGTTATTTGCGTGAAATCGATACGTAATTTCGATTTACCGAAATAGGATTTGAGAAGCAAAACATAAAAGTTATCGAATCTGAATGCATGGATGTGGATTCATCCCTTTCGATTCTTGAACGAGAGTAAATTATTCTTTTGATCGAACCTTGCACACTATATAATTTCCCAGGCACCTTTTCCAAGCCTGTTAGTTCATTATCCAAAGATATCTGCATCACTTTTTCTGCATGATTTGCAGGTCACAGAACTCCCATTCTCTGCCTCTAAAGGAAGACTTGGTTGTGAAGGAGGTGAAGAGGTCTTCTAACTTGGACCTTTGATGCCTATACCAGTGATTACATATGCTGTATACTAATAACAAGAGAAAATGTTGATGATTCGTCTTGATTTTGACAGAGCTGGAAAGGAGAAAGCAAAGAAAGAGTTAGCTGCAAGCTATAGCTATGTTGTACCATCAGTCGCCAGAGCCGGCTTATCGTATTGGACGCAAGAATAACCAAATTCCAATTGAAATGAAATTTTGGATAAATCAATGCAAACCCCTTGGAAGAGCCAGCATGCCGTATTGGATGCAGCACACACACCAGACACCCCTCGAAAGAGCTGGCTTGTCGTATTTGATGCAGCACACACACCGAACGCCCCTCAGAAATGCCATGTGGCGTCTGTCCCTTTTTAATTTATTTTTTTCAGATTCCACTCGTTCGTAAACATGCAAACGTGGCAAGCGCCCTGAAAAATAGAGAAAAACTAACATATTCGCAAGTCCAATGAAAAAGACCATGGCAAGCAGGAGAAGTGAAAGAGGTTATTGCCAACGAGTGCAACAAAAGAGAGAAATGGAGATGGAGAGAGTCAAATCCTAAGTATTGTCTAGAGATGGTTCAACAGTAAATTCACAATGTTATGTACTTTCATATGTGTATATATATACAGCAACGAAATTAACATTGTACGCAACTCAAAAGACATTATATGTTTCCAATATAGACAGTTTTCTTGTGTCATCATTCAAGTTTCCCCGCCATGTAATGTGTTAAAAGTTCTGTGCGCAATATCCATTTCTATACAAAAAAACCAAGGAAATGGCTTAAAAACTGCCCCCAGGAAGTGCAACTTAGACCAAGTAGATTGTCTTTAATAGCTATATTGTACAAGTCGTTACAATGATGTATCTCATTATTTGATAAACATGCTGGATGCCTATAACAAAAGGTCGAAAGAAAAAAACACGCACACATTTTCCCTCAACTTTCACCAAGAACGGGTTCTTTACGCGAGCTCATAAAGTGAATGGATTTGAAGGTGGGTTAAGAATTTGAGTCTTTGACATGGTCGTGTTTCCCACAAGCACACTTGGTGCCACACTATCCTCTGCAATCACAGGATTGACCTGTACCACTCTCTCTGGCACAACCTTGTCACCATCTACCTTAGCCAACACTTCAAAGTGCATTCTCACAGTCTCAGGCTTTGTTCTCCACTCAGGAAAGCCCTCCCAGTCAAATCCATCTCCCTTACTCAGCTTCTTCTCAACTCCAAAACCTATCTTCATAAAAGTCTGTGCCGAAACATCTGCCTTCAACAGCTTGAACGAACACTCTGTGTTTGCTTTTGGACCCAGTACAGAAGATAGCAATGCCTCAAAACCAAGCAAGTTAGGGTTCCATCCATCGATGGATGTAAGAGGCCACATTGTGGTGAACCGATCAGGTGTGAGAAGGGAAGTGGCTTCTCCTTGGAGACCAATGGTGGATAAAGCATCAGCTTGCACGGATTTCCTTTTGGATGCTGTCGATAGCTCCACGAGTCCAGGTGCAAGGCGCTTCAGCTTAAGCTTGTTACCAGAACTGGTGGCTGAGGATGTAGGGGATGTTAGTGACGATGGGCCGACAATGCGAAGTGAAAGGAGGGGACCACCTTGGGAACGGGAAGCATGTTGAAGACGCTCCGCTAGTGAAAGAAGACCAGATGCAAAGTTATTATTAGTTCTATTTAGTGGAAGTGGAAGCTCAACTGGATGACGCAAGCTGACTGATCTGGCACCCTTAACAGTGACCACAGCTCCATCTGCTAAGATCACTTTCTTCAGCACACCAGCATCCACATCATGCTACATATCATTAAAAACAGCAAATTCTATTAGGAAAGAAGAGAAGTGGAGAACTAAAATTGACATGTACAACCATAAAAATGCTCAAGAGCCAACTCCTCTCCCTACAACAACAGCAGCAATGTAAGCTTTTTATTCTAAGCAAAGTCGGATTGTTTAAGTAAAGAAATAAAATATTCCGACAAACCATCTAATAACTATAATTAGAACCCATTGTCAAACATAAAAGATGAAAAAATGCTGCAAAATAATAATGATTATAAAGATAAATGAATTGAGACTTGCGGACAAGTGAACTCATTTCTCATTCAGCCTTTAACGTAATCCAAAGAACAAAATGTCCATAAAAAGCTTTCCCCATGATATATAGCAGTATCTAATCCAAATGAACCAAAAACTAATTTGAATAGCTACGTATGCCAAAAATTCCTATTTTCCAGTGAAAACTACGACTTCTTTACTTGACACAAATATTAAACTAGAGTTGTCTACCTATCAGTACTCTTTTTCAATAAAAATAAAAAAAAAAATAAAAAAAGAAGGAAGAAAAAGAAAAAAGGAAAAAGGAAAAAGGAAAAAAACCATAATAAATTAAATTTCACCTTGTCCTGCACAATGCAGATTAAATATTCTATCCCTTTTTCTTAACAGAACCGACGTAAAAAACCCGACTTTCCATTATCATATAAATAAAACAAGTATAAAATCTCTAAGCTCTTCCAAGAAGTAATGGCAGAATCATCAAACATTAAACATATAAATTGCACACTATAATTCAACATTAAACCAGGAATCGTGCAAGTTGAACTCACGGGCAACGAAATTCTCATATCTTTAGCATCCTGGATCCATAGCTCCATTGGACCAGCCAACTGGAAAGGGGCCAAAACGGGCATCTGATCCTCCAATCGCTGTCTCTCCACCAGCCCATTACCCGAATCCTCTACGCGAAAAATGGGCAAGTCCACATACTCCCATCGGTTAACGTCCTCCAAAAGCTTAAAGGGAAAAACTTTATTATCAATCTCAACATCAAATTCATATGCCACCGACCTTCCCACTAAGGCGTCCCTCAAATCAAACCCCGATATCTTAAACTCATCAGCTTGGAAACCTAATCCCTTCACAATCGCTTCCTTCAAATCCTATACTTAACATCAAAATAAGCAATACCAAATAAAATTTCGCAATTTAATTAAAGGGGAAAAAAAAACCAAAATAATTAACTCATTCTATTAGGGCCAATACTGTAGAAAAATGGGATTTCTTTAGCGAAATTGACAAATTGAAATGCTTACAGATATTGCTTTAGGGTAGGGAGGATTGATGTCTTGCGAAGCAACCAAAGCGGCAGATATTGTAAATTGAAACGCAATCACGACCAAACAAAAAGCTGCAAAAATATTCATCTTTAAAAACCTCAAAGCCATTAATTTACAAACAGGAAAAAATTAATCTTGGAACGTAAAACTAAGGGTCCGTTTATTTGATTGATTGTGCTTCTTCTGCTGCTTTAGCCAGAGAATTTAATCAGTGAAACTACAAAATAATTCCGTTTTTCACTTGACTGTTTGGAAAAGATACTGGAAAATGAGAGGCAAAGAATATCGTAGATGATTCTGGAAATGGTAGTGGGATGATGACATGGATGGAGATGGACCAATGATAATGGGTGGGTGAAGATATGCTGAGACGTTCGTTTTCATGGTATAAGACCGCAATTTCCGGGTTACTATTGGTGGAAGTAACGGCGTCGTATTACGCCATCTGGTGTGGGAAAAGGAAAAAGTATAATTACCAAAAATGGCGTCGCCCGGACTCGAACCGGAGACCTTCAGTGTGTTAGACTGACGTGATAACCAACTACACCACGACACCAGGTTGATCCTTGAAATGAATCCTTTTATCAGTATCCTAAAAAAATGTATTCAATAATTACTGAATTCCCATAGGAGAGATGATTCATTAACATCATGTTTCCAGATGAAAACTGTCTCCAAAGACAATATTTTGTTATAGTCTTAATCCATATTTACTATTTGTGTTTAATAATCAATTATTATATTATAATCACAAATGATGTACACACGGCATTATATCCCCTCACATAAAGAGGGCACACATACAATAAAAAATTCGTGAGCTCCTCCAGGTGAGGGGAGTGTAATCGATTGTGTACACTATGAGGTATACACATAGAATTATCATTTTGCTAATATATTCACATGCACATATTCTACATAGTATTCAAGCGAACCCCACCTCATGTGAGTGTGGAAAACCTTAATATACAAAAAATTATGTACACTAAGCAAAGTCATAATTTAAAATTGTGAAGACAAGTATAATTAGCTGCAATATAGCAACTTATTTGAACTTAAGATACTGAACGTGCTAGGGCTACACTAAACTCTCGAATTGAATCAAACAGTTCTTCTTAAATTAAATACCCAAATGGGTATCTGAATCTAGAACAGACGAGTTTGGTTCGATTCTAGATCAAGAACCGAATCTCCTTAATTTTTTAATTAATTTATTTTAAATAAGTTAAATTATTTTATTTTTTCTAAATAAATTTGCTAACTAGTTAATTTAGTTCAAGCCCAAAAATATGATTTTCCCACTTCTAATTTTCTATTCAAAGTCAACTTAATTAAATTGACATAAGTTTTATCCAAACTGTTACTCTGCCATAGTGTCTTTTTACTATTCTAGATAAATCAAATCAAAGCTCGACAATGCATCTCTTACTTATTTTGAGCACGCCTATCTCCCTCTTCATATGATTTTAACAATTAAACATATGAAGAACTCAAAAAGAGAGACGTAAAAGACATATAAGATTGAACTACGTTATTTTGTAAGAGTTAAAATTGAATATATCATTAGTTAAATTAATGTCACTTTGTAAATATTAAAAGAATTAATTATAATAGGGAACCTGAGAACTGAATGGAACCAAACTGAACCGAATGGAACCAAACTCGAACGGTTTCATAATTAAATTTGGACCTGACGATTTCACTTACTAAATATCCGAAAATTTCGAGTCCGATTTGTTTCTATTGAGAACCGAATCGAATCAAATCATGTCCAACCCTAGAACATGCAATGATTTTCTTCTTAATCATGTCTTGAACTAAATATACCAAATCGTGTCCTAATTGAACGCGGAACTAATTTTCCCTTAATAATTTTTTAAGTTGTATCATTATCAGCAAGCACTCATTTATCGACAGAATTATTTAAAAATTGAGAACAATAAAAAGTTCTCTTATAGCTTGAGGTTGTAGGTTTGCAAATTGGTACAAAAGATGAGCTCGGAAGTTTTATTTATGAAAAAGTAATAAAAATGCATGAGTTGTCTTATTATTTATAACGTATAGAACACCTTATTCATAAAGTATAAAGAAGAAGATTTAGAAAGATCAGGATCTTACACTAGTCATTAAAAATTGTGGAATTTTCTTAGTGAATAATAAGAATAAGAATATAGGTTATTGTAATTGAGAATAATTAAATTATGATGAATATTTTGAGAAAGAATTATTATTTCTACCACATATTTATTTTAACCTAGAATGCTATAGTGCATTTGTATTCACTTTTACATATATCATCATAAACTACCTAATAAGCCCCTGTTTTACAAACATTATTTTAAAACTTTTTTTTTTTTTTTTTTACATAGTCATTTTCAATCATAAATTCACACAATAAAACATTTTGCTCGTAAATCTACAAATTTTTCTTACTTTTTAATCACACGTTCTCCAAAACTCTCGAATCGAATCTGAACCGAATCGAGCGGTTCTTTTTAAGTTAAATGCTCGAACGGGTATCTGAATCGAAAATCGTCGAGTTCGGTTCGATTCTCAATTTTAGAGCAAGAATCGAAAAACTGAATTAGGACTGAATCTCTCTAATTTTTTTAATTAATTTATTTTTAATAAGTCAAATTATTTGATTTTTCTAAATAAATTTGCTAACTAGTTAATTTAACTCAAATCTAAATATATGATTTTCATATTTCTAATTTCCAGTTCAAAGCCAACTTAATCAAATTAACCTAAAATTTATTCAAATTCATTACTCTACCGTAGTGTGATTTCTACCGTTCTGGAGAAATCGAATTGTAGCTCTACAACGTCATTCTTAATTATTTTGAACTCCTTATCTTCTTTTTACTGTGATTTTAACAATCAAATCTATGAAAAACTCAATAAAGAGATATGCAAAAAAATATAAGATTGAACTACGTTATTTTGTAAGACCTAAAATTGAATATATCATGAGTTAAATTAATATAACTTTGTAATTATTAAAATTTTTTGTTATAATACGGAACATGGGAACTGAATGGAACCGAACGAATTAAATTGGGACCAGACGATTCCACTTACTAAATACTTGAAAATTTTGGTCCAATGTCCAGCCCTAATCAAAACTTATATATATTTTTTTCATTCATTTTGAATGTTTTGAAAACACTCAAAACACAAAAAATAAAACAAATCAAACAATTAAAATGTATATATATTACTTAATAATATGGCAGTATAAAAATTTTCTATTTTACTGAATAATCAAATTTATTGAATAAAATATCACAAAGTAATTTCTAAAAATTTCAAACTCAACGCGTTCTTCAATTTTCGGTTTTGAGAAACAATATTTCAAATTGACAAACGAAATGCTGACAAACACTCAACACAGAAAATATAAAATAAATTCAAAACTGTAAACTAAAATGCAAAACGAATGGGACTATTATTAAACATAAAAACATATTAACATGTATGTACAAAACCACAAAATTGGAGAATAAAATCCAAAATTAGTTATTTTCAGGTTAGATCACAGGCAGAAACAAGGATATTACGAAGAGGGCCTAATCAAGAACATTAATTTGTTTTAATTTTCCATTTTCCATTTTCGATTTTAAAACGGTTTAAACCATTTTGCATTTTCAGTTATAAGACGGAGCAAACGCATTTTCCACATTTTCAAAAATGGAAAACGAAAAACGGCCCGAAAACGCCAAACCAAACGCAGCCTAATATTCTTAAAGGCCAGTAAAAGACTGATCAATAACGTCAATTTCTGCTACAAATTCTGTCTATACATCCACCGAACATTTAAAAGAAAAAAAGAAAAAAAAGACCATTAAAAAGCAAAACAAAGCTATGGGGTCATTTTTTCATTGTGTAAAATTTTTATTTTTACAATATTTACCAAAATTAATTCCCGAAGGAAAGGGTTAGAACCTATAACTTCTAGAGTTAGGATGATTGGAAACTTAATCATCATGGTAATGGTTGAATTTTGATTCTAAATTTAACAAAATAATATATGCTAAGACTTTACAAAAGGTTTTTTTGTTTTTAAATATTTTATGCTTTAATAATTTATAAGATATGACTTATGAGTGTTGAGTTTTAATTTATATGTTATTTTAGAATTTGTCTACTGTGAATTGTAATATTAAAAATTAATTTGAGTATTGTGAAATGTGAATATGTGATTCATGAAAATTGAAAATGAGAAATTGGGGAATTTATAATTTGTGATGAATTGGTGTTGAGAATTGAAAATTGAAACTTTAATTATATTTTAAAATTAATTTTAATTATGTTTAATCTTTGATTAACGTTCAATTCTCATACTAATTATGGAATGATTTTTTCAACTGAATTTTAATCTAGTTCTTGTAGTGGTGTATCTAATCTCTCAACTACTTTTAGCCAAGCAAATAATTTGTTAAGCATTGATAACACAAAGAAATCTTATACATCATGTAAATTATATTATTTCGGATTGTATGGAAATATAATATGATATAAATATACGATTTTTATGTTTTAGTATATTTACATATAGATCAAAGAATTTTTAATATTATTTAATATAATATTAATAAACGATATCGCTATACAACCATTAATTAGATTAACGGCCGCCCTATTTGAGTCGAAATCCTGAATTCACCACTAGTCGGAAACCTCTGTATCAACATCTCGTTGACTCATATTTGTTCTTTTGTGCATGTTTATTAAATGACAGCTTCAAATATATTATGATGAAGAAACTTTTCTTAATTAATTAGTATATGGTTGGCTTCCGACCAAAAATGTAGGCGAATTATTATAAAGTGTATTTTATTTTAAATTGTCAACGTAATAGCTTGCGTAGGAGTTAATACGCATTTTTCTTTTATTTATCGGTCTTTTATACCATCTTCTTTTTCACTATCACTCACGATATATATACATATTCAACAACTTATTTTTACCCTATATATCTAGAAAATATTCTAACACTTTCTCGACCCTCATCCCTACCCCCATCAACATGTGTTTCTCTCCCACCCACTCTTTTTGTGTTCCTCAAGTAAAGGTAGGGATGTCAAAAAAGTTCGGTGGCTCGGGAGGCCTGTTGCTCGGCTCGTGGCTCGGACCAACCGAGCCAAAGCTCGGGCCGAGCCCCAAAAAGGAGCAATGGCCCGAGCCCGGGCCGGCCCGTGGATTGACGGGCCGGCCCGTTTAATTTAAAACAAAAAATAAAATAAAATAAAATAAATAGGCTGCCGGCAGCTTTATAGCTGCCTGTTGGCAGCAGCTAAACTGCTGCCAACAGGTAGCAGATTTGCTGCCGAAATGGCAGCAGTCTAGCTGCCAACAGGCAGCTTTATAATTAAAGCTGCCTGTTGGGCAGCAATTAGGAGAAAAAAAAAAAAAAAGACATCAAAACACGAGCCGGCTCGGTTCGACCCGACCCCGGCTCGGCTTGGTAATGCCTGAGCCAAAAGCTCGGGTTGAGCTTTATTTTTTTTGAGTCGAGCCGGCTCGGCTCGACTCGGGCCCAAAAAAGCCCGTATTGAAAAAGCACGAGCCGGAAGTTTCGGCTCGGCTCGTTTACACCCCTAGGTAAAGGTATTAAAAATACAAGGGAGCGGAAGAAGGGGAAGGGAAAGAGAGGCATCCAAGTGGCTACGTGGTAAAGGCGGGTAGGGCAAAGAAGTTAGCAGATAAGAATATCAATATGTTCTATGAATTATTATTTAGATAAATGGAACTTGAAAGATTTTACATTAATGTATAAAAATTAGACATTCAAGTCTAAAATTAGTTTTCAGAGCATTATTTGGATTAGGGATGGCAATAAAACCCGTCTCGCTCCGAACGGGTTGGTGGGCATGGCGGGGCACCCCGTCGGGAGAGGATGCTCCGTCCCGTGAAGGTAAAAATTTAAAAATAATTTTATTTCTAAACAATTCACCCGTTAAAAATTTATTTTGAATTTTCATTTTATTCTCTAATAATAACATAATTTGAAACTTTGAAAATATCAAAAAAAATAATAATAAATGGGGCAAAAAGTTGCCCCATCCCCACCCCCCTCCCCTTCTAAGGCCGGGCGAGGTTTGGGGGAAACGTCGCCCCCGCCCCGTTGCCATCACTAATTTGGATTGTTATATAAGTAATTATCACTTTCTTAAATAAAAATAAAGCAACTCCTAATTTGAATAGTTTTCTCTGTCTCTTCAACTTGATGAAATTTTTATATCAGATTGTATTGTAAAGAATTTTTTTAAAACACCGTCTATATTTATTAATATGACCCTATAATTTAAACAATCTACGATCACATTGAAAATTTCCAACTCAAGGATGTTAGGTGAGTAGGGGTGGGAGTTGGGTTAGGATAGGATAGATGCTAAAAAAAAGTAAATTAACTAGAACAACATTTAGATACATTTTTTAAAATAAAAATGATGAGATCAATTTCTTTTCATTGAAAAAATGATAGTGGAGATATGTTACAATATAAAGAATTGCAAATGGTACACAAATTATTCTATACACACGAAGTAAACAAATAGAGAGGGTGGCGTATTTTTCACTCGCTCTTACTAAAATAGAAGGCATAGTAGTAATTGAAAATATTATTTGATAATAACATTACGTGTTACAAATGTTCGAGAAACAAATTAAAACATAGAAATTCTTTGGATCGACCAACCTACAAAATCATATTAGTTGTTGTGTAATTGTCAGCCATATAATATTAAATAAATTATGATGTGTTTTTGTCATTACTCACTCAGCCTTCAATGATAAATTGACATTACTACATGTACATCAATGTTTATATAAGAGATTATATAATACTACATAGCACTCTATCATTTATCAATTTTAAACACAGTTAACTTTTTTATTTAATATTTTTCCTCCACATCATTTTCCGTAATCACTTATGTACTATTTTTATATTCAAATAGCAAAATTCTTGATAAATTAATTGGCAAAAAATAAAAAGATGAAGTAGAAGAAGGCATAGTCAATGTCGTTTTTCTAGAATGCCAACTTATATTCGTGAGAAGGGTTGATTGATTTACGCCATCAAAAATACTTGGAGGGGGAAAATTATCATTCATATTACAATGATTACAATCATATGCTTCAGTATCAAAGTCAAGATGGGAAAAGCTCCTTGAACGACCCCCCGGACGTCCAAGGGTTTGTTCAAACAGCTGGTTTCGAGTCAAGATTTCTAATTTGAGGGACGATGGTCAGTTGTCAATGACACAACAGTACTCGCCAACATGTCATATATTATATTTTTATAATCTTGAAATAATTTTAAAAATGTTATAGGGACAGTTGCGCTTCCGTTGTTCATGGTTATACATAAATATAAAAATTTACACTTAGAATCAACAAGATTAGACATATTTAAATAAAGAAGATTGCAGCTTTAATTCAATAATAACCATCTTCAAATTTGAATTTTGAATCTAAGGTATATTCCATAGACACTCCCAATTGCACTAAAGCATATAATGAAGTATATACTCAAATATTCTTCTTACACCTACCCAATCTCTACCCTCCACAAAAATATTATTAAAACTTGCAGTAAGATCATTTTTGATGATTTATTGGTTTATTTTTGTTTTAGTTTTATGCATTTTTCAGAAAAGGTTTTTCAAACTCTTTGCCGCACAACGTTTTTATAGATATATTTATCATACTCGACCTGAACAAGGCACCAAGTCACCGGATCAATGGTCACATTGATAGGTATACTTGAAAAATCACATAATATTTTTTCCAAAGTGAAGTATTTTTGTGACAAATATAATTTTAATTTATTTTTCATATTTACTTTTGTGATTTTGTTTTAAGGAAATAAATTTAGTAGTTGAACTTTGTTTCTGATCAATACATGCAACGAATTCAAAAAATAGACATTTACACATAAATACACCTCTTTGTAATACCAGTAGATATGATGCATATTTCTTTGTCATTTTGCATAGGAGTGTTTGATCTCAAAATTGAATAACATCTTAGTGGCTAATTCGATTTTCGTCATTCAATGGCTCTCTAATCTCAGACAACTTCATCGATTTACTAATCGAATTAGCTAATCAAATTCGATTTATAACAGTAAGGAAAAATTTGACATTCTATTAGTTTATTACACTTCGAATTTCTGAACAATCTAGATGTTGCAATTTAGGCCCTGTTTGAACCCTATTATTTCTTCATTAAATTAAAAATATGACCGTTATCCATCACATCAAGCCATCATATTTGACTTTTTATCTCTTGTGTGGGGCTTATAACGACTATATTTTTCATTCTCATTTTTGCAATAATGTGGCTCAAATGGGGCTTAATAGAGTTTTAGATTGTGTCTCACTATTATGGACCAATTAAAGAAAATTAGAAAAACGTCGTGATGAGTTTGCTCATTTTTCAAAGAATGAAAGGTCTAGGTCCAACTTACTTCTAGGATAATAGATTGGGGGCTAATACTGCACACGTTTCTTTATTTTCTAGTATAAATTAGAGTTGTACTCCTCAACCTTTTATATAGTATGAAACCGGCTCTCCAACCTTTAAAATTGAAATTTTGACTCCTTAACCCATTCAATCATGTGAGATTAAGTCCTCACTTGAACAAATCCGTTATTTTGATGTTTAAAAAGTCAATTTTTTTTCTTTCAAATGACTATTTCGTCCTTAATTAACTAAATAATAAAAGAATAGAAATCCAAAAATCAAAATTGAGAAATGAGAAAAAAAATCTTTTAAAACACAAAAAGAATAGGAAAAACAATCTCCAAAATCAAAAGCTTAGGCATAGCCCGATTTTGTTTAGATCTAGCTCCAAAGAGAACCTAACAACATTAAGAACTATCGAGCATCTAGTAAGTTGAATTGTTAAATCCAAATTTAATTATGGAGCTGATTTCGAATCAAAGCGTTTGATTTTGTTTAGTTCAATTTATTTCAATTTGATTTTGTACCATAATTTAATTTTTCAAAGTTAAAAAATGGGTCATTGCAACAATGGTCTCAAATCTTTCAAATTGTTGCAGCTTTTACACTAACCTTCCATTTATTGTACCCACAGTCCCAAACATTTTAGTCCACGTTTGGTATCCATTATTTTCAAACTTTTATTTTACATACTCATTTTCAACCATATATTTACACAATAAAATATTATGCATGTAAACTCAAAAAATTTTCCTACTTTTTAACCATACATTCTCAAAATAGAAAAAAAAATTTATTCAAAACTATGTTTTCTCGAATTACTAGTTGATAAAAAGGGGCTTAATTGGGACATATACAGAAATTTGTTGATTAGAAAATTTAACTTTGACCATATAATGACTAATTTTAAAAGGGTAAAACGAATAATTTATATTTTTGACCATATTAATCTAACAAATTATAGGTTCTATCTTAGATCTTACAAAATAACAAATGGGCTCCAAATCTTGAAAATATGTCTTTGTTTGAACCCCATTTTTTGGGAAATAATGCATTTTGAATAGAAGATTGATAAAGAATGTGCGATTAAAAATTAAAAAAAATTTAGATTTGTGTGCAATATTATTTTTATTGAAAAATGTGTGGTTGAAAATGAGTTTTAAAAAATGAATTTTTAGAAGAATAGAGCTCAAACAGGGTCTATAAACGATAAGTCCATTCCTCAATGAATATAGATGAACAGAAACTAAATAATAACATAAACATGCGTGAATTTCAATTCTATCCCATTGATTCCTTCGTTTCAAGTTTTCAAATCTACATAAAAATAAATATATATTAAAAGTAATAGAGATAAAATAATTTTTATGGTATTATTATTATTACTCATTTGATGGAATATATGCAACCGGATGATTTTTGACGATTTTATTTACATGGAATTATTTGTTGAATACTGTCATTTTTCCAATTTCTACCATATTATGGAAAATTACCGTGAGGACCCAATTTTACAGGATTAAATAGATTAGAGATCAAAATCTTAATTTTGAAGGTTTCTGAGCCGTTCCACGCATCATGAAACCCAGTGCGCACCCGAATGGTATCTCCCGTTATTAAAAAAAAAAAAAAAAAAAAAAGGGAACCGCCAACCCCTCCAATTTGCCAAAATTTCATCCCCTAGCCAATGACCTCATTCCACAAACACATCACACAATTAAATGGACAAACAAATCATATGGATATCAAAATTAGCCCTTAAAGCCACGGGAATCACGCGGTCCAATAACAAAATTCGACAACTACAATGACACCTACGGTTATGCATCGCTGCCAATCGATTTACCTCACCCAAGTGCTCCAATTCATGGTGAGACATCATCCAAAAATAGTTCCATTTGATAGAGGTGCCCTGACTGCAAAATGAGGCAATTCTATCTCCTTTAATTGACAAGTTTGGAAATGATTTTTCACAAAATTGGCAACACACAAGTCATTAGTAGCATCATACGACCACGGTTGTATCCTCAATTGCTTCAATTGATGTCGTTAATTGGCCCAATTTTAGACTATAATTCTATCTAGAATCGCTAGCAAACTGTGGAAATTCTGCCTCTTCCAATTGACGAAATTGGAGCTCTTTTTTCCACCGAATTCTACCCACAATCCTTCAGCAACACCAAATGATGATGGGTATACCCTCAATTGATCCAATTGTATTACAAATTGCTCAAATTCTGACTTCATATTCTACACATCGACATTTTTTTTTCGTTTTCATGTTCTACCTATCGACCTTTGAGTGGTGGCAACTAACTTTGGGAAGTAATTTTGACGTTGTGGGTGCCCTTGATGACCGATCTTTGGCCCCTATCGGTGTGGATGGGAGTTGGGGAATAAGAAAGTGTCCACCATCAACCTTTTTGTTTTCATGATAGTGGGGTAAGTGGTTCGGTGTAGGGGGTTAGGGTAGATTTCTTTTATAGTTTTGGTTGTTTTATTTAATTATTTTATATAAAAAAATGTAAACCTATCCTGTTGTCCTTTTAAAATTAGTCAAACTTGTGGTCAAGGTCAATTATTTGGTCAACCAACGGTCAAATGGATGATTTCCATCCAGTTGGACTTTTACTGCATATTTTTGAAAAATTAGCGACCTTTGTTTGCACAAATTTAAGGTTAGGTAAAAGTCTACAACAATTAAAAAGGTTAGGGACCGGTTCTGCAATCTTCCCAAAATAAAAGGAAGCCAATAGCCAGTAACCATCCAGTGCTCACCATTTGCGGACTGTGGTACATATAATGGCGGCGGCCACCAGAGTGATAGCGTCATCAAGGAGCACCATTACCACCACTCTATTCTCCAAAACCCCATTCTTCGGGAAAACACAAAATCTCAGCCTTCGATTCAGAAGCAATGTGCAGAAAAGGCGGCTATTCACTTCCCGTGCCATTTACAATCCCCAGGTTCAAATAAAAGAAGAAGGCCAGCCCGAAACCCTTGATTATCGTGTTTTCTTTGTTGACAGTTCTGGGAAGAAGGTAAATGAAGCTATTTGTTTTTTGTGATATTGGTTGGATTTTTGTTTTGGTGTTAATGTATATGATTGTTGGAATTTGGTGTGATTTTGTTAGGCTTTAAGTGTTACTTAAGAGGTTAAACTCTGAAACCTGACTTAGTTTTAGGACAGTAATGCAAATTAGCTTTTTAATTCATTCACGCTTTATTTTTTAATAATTTTCGAAAAGATGTCTTTTTTATGGGTTAGAACTGTTAAAAGAACTGTTGAAATGTGAATGGTGGATTAATCTTAGGTAAAAGGTGCAAATTTCAGGGAAAAGAATAACGTTGATGTAGCATATTTATTGACACAATGACAAATACGGAAGATTTTCTAATTTCCTTACTTTCAAGTTTGAATTTCTAGATATTTGCCTGTTCCAGAGAAAAATGGAAAATTATTGGCAAATGGTGTCAAGAAGGAATTGAGTATCGTGTTTTCACTGTACCAGAAATAAGAAGGAACCAGGGTGAATGTAATAAAAAATGGTCGCTTACTCACATTTTGTGTTGTTTTTAGATTGAAGTTAAATGCAGATGCTGATTCGTCATTCTGAGGTGTGATGTGTGTTTTTTTTATGTGCAGGTTTCCCCTTGGCATGACATACCTCTACATCTGGGAGATGATGTATTTAATTTCGTTGTTGAAATTCCCAAAGAATCAAGTGCAAAGATGGAGGTTGCTACAGATGAGCAATTTACTCCCATTAAACAAGATACAAAGAAGGGAAAACTTCGATATTATCCGTAAGATTGTTCTGTTCTCTATGTTTATCATATATCTAATTATTTTTAGAATATTTGTTGCCATATATGGTTGCTCGTCAGTTTCATCTATTTAAATATTACTTTATTGATTTGAATTTTTGTGGGCTTTTCATTGGCACATCAATTCAGCATTTTTGAGAAAGAAGAAATAAAAGAAAGGCATATGATGGCATTTTTGGTCTGATCTCATATACCAAAAATTCTGGTTAAGTTGAAGATATGGATGAACTGGCCGTAATGATGCTGTAATGGTTGTTGGTTTTGTATTATGCATGAGGTTTGCAATGAATTTGAGCTTGAATATGTTCCTTTACTGAATGAACAGAATAAGAAACAACTGTATGCATCAGTTTTGCAATGAATTTGAGCTTGAATATGTTCATCCGCTAAATGAACGGAATAAGAAACAATAAGCTTGATCAAAACCACACTATGATCTAGTTTTCTGCTTCATTCATTCACCACGCTTATAATGGATGGGAAAATCTCGCAAATCAGATATTTAATAAGTTTTCACCGTGGGGTATAGGTACCTGCTCCAATCTGTAATTAATACTCCTATCTCCTCCCACACCTTACACAAACACTTCACAAACTAAAAGAAAAAGTTCAAAAAAAAAAGGACCTGGAGCCAGGTTAGAGCTGCTACTGGAAGTGCTGACTATTTGCAGGTTGTAAAGTATTTAACTTAATGATGAAAACAAAACTTATATCTAGGTTCAATATATAGAAATTGAGCACTATAGTCATTCTTATGGAATCATAGGTAAATATTTGATAATCTTTCCTGGAATAAATGTTAAAGAAGATAGAGTTGGTTCTACGGTACATGGGAAGGATATTTGATTTGACTTTCCCACTAAAAAGAGAGAGAAGATTATAATCAGTACTTCTATAACTCTTCTATCAGGTGCACTTTTATGATTTCAATAACAAAGACCATGTTTTTTTATTTTTTTTTTCTTTTCTATGGGATGATGATTCTTCACCCTTATCAGTCTTTTTGATGTAGAATTTTTGTGAATAGATGTGAAAACTGATTTTTTTTTGGAGAATGTGGTTAAAAAGGAGGAAAAATTATGGATCAACATGCATAATTATTTTTCAAAAGAATGTGTAGTTGAAAATGAGGTTGGGGAAAATGGATCTTTAAAGAATATGTACCAAACAAGAGCTAAGTTGTATTTGTTAAATATGTCAAACTGAAGCTATTACACTTGCTTCTCTTTTGGAATTGTAACGACCCAAGCTTATGTACTTCAAGTTGTTGTATCATATGTTTGTTTAAGGAGCATTTGCTCATTTACTCTTCACGAATTTCTATTTCATCTTCCAGGATTCGAATTTAAGACCTCTACCTTTGAGTTCGAATCGTGGGATACATGATAGAAAATTGTGAGAGGTAAGATATGCATATGCTCTCCCAAAGCGAATAATACGTATGACATAATGGCTTGGGTACAGAGGCTCTAGTCGTTACAAAAAACTTCTTTGATTCATTACTCATTTTGATTATTCTTTACTTGATACTTGTTTTTCTTTTTGGAAATTTATGCTTTTTGTGCTTGTCGCTTTCTTCCATTATATTTTTTTCCCCAGTTACAACATAAATTGGAATTATGGATTGCTTCCGCAAACATGGGAAGACCCGTCATTTGCAAACTCTGAAGTTGAGGGGGCATTTGGAGACAACGATCCAGGTAATAGCGCAAGACTTTTCAACATCTCATTTGTCTTCTGTCATTAACTTACGTTCTTTCATCTGTCTCCAACCAAAGGTTGAAACTAGAAATAAAGTGAGCTCAACAGTTAAACTTCTCAGTTGACAATTTTTTGCCCTTTGTAGTTGATGTTGTTGAGATTGGGGAAAGACAAGCCAAAATTGGGGAAGTTTTGAAAGTCAAACCCGTGGCTGCTTTAGCAATGATTGACGAGGGAGAACTTGACTGGAAAATAGTTGCAATTTCACTGGATGATCCAAGAGCTTCCCTTGTCAGTGACATTGATGATGTTGAGAAGCATTTCCCGGTATGTTATTCTTAATGTGCCTATCATTATTGTTAACAATTGCTAAATCCTGAGCTGATACTTGGAATGTTTTCTCATGTTGATTGGTTTGTTTATTCAAATGTTCTGTGATAGGTTCAATAGCTCATTATTATGTGGGGTTGGATTTCGGAAGAGTACTGAGAGTATTCACTTTGTTAACTTAGTACTTAATTTCTCAAAAATGGGGTATATGATGATCTGATCACGGTCTATTTTTTTTTTTTGGTTAAAATCATGCTTCTGGTATTTTGAGTTGAAATTTTAGGTTTTCGTTTATGGGTGTCTTTTATTTGGAACTACTCACATGATATTCTTCAGGGAACTCTTACTGCAATCAGAGACTGGTTTAGGGACTACAAAATCCCTGATGGCAAACCTGCTAACAAATTTGGTCTTGGGAACAAGGCAGCAAACAAGGTATCTTGTTATTAAATAACCAAATTTTCTGTTTGCTTCTGTCTACTGTTAAATTCTTTGACAAGTTTCTCAAGCTTGCGATTCTCGGTTTCTATTATCTTGTTCAAGTTTAATTTGTGATAATAAATTTCATTGCCCATGTTAATAAAGAATCTTTGAAGTGCAAATATAATGGTAAATTTTTATTTATTTATTTATTATTATTAATTTTTTTATGTAAAATTTTTTAACTATTAGCACTTAGTTATGTTGTAACTTCCATAATGTTTAGTGTCAGTTCATCAATGAGTTGCAGTCTTAATAACCTCCTCTAAATTTTCCCTCTTCCATTGAAACCTAGAGCTACGTTGCTCAGCTTCATGTACAGGTACATTTCTAGGAGTCTTCTAAAAATTTAGGATATGGGGATATGGTTAAAAATGATTCAAAATTTGGACATGTACATGGCCACTTTTTAAAAAACATAAGTTTTTATAGAGTATTATATACGGAGGGTTTTAGATGTATTTTTTATGGAGTGTTGCATTTCATGGGCTTATTTCATGCCTCCAAAATCTTAGTTTTAAAATCGATTTTATTGCTTTAAAAATCTTCGGCCCACTCTTTATATCCCTGCAACTTCTGCTTTCTGTCATGGCGATCTTCTTCCGTGTTTCTGCCTTGTGCACTTCTCAACTGAAGGATCTGACACGGATCCACACTCATATGAATATTCATACCCATACCTATACCTATGTCGTGTCGTACCAACACGGATACATCCTCAAGGATGAAGAGTCGGAGCATCTTAGACCTGGAGAATTCTATTGAATGATAGAACAGAAAAATTGTATAGAATAAAGAGCCGAAAGAAGGCAATCAGGAGTAAAAATTATTTAATTCTGGACCTTATAATCATTCAAAACTAAAACCAAGGTGGAGTTAATTGAAGACTACATAATGAATTATTATAAAGTGCTGATCACAGTAAATACTGAACCATTTGACATTGCATTCAAAATTAGGTTTGGAATTTCCCATGCTATGTCACAGTAATGAATAAACCTGATCACAACCATTCTTGTTTTTCAATTGTAGGATTATGCTCTCAAGGTTATCACTGAAACCAACGAGTCTTGGGCTAAACTCGTGAAAAGATCTATTCCGCCTGGTGAGCTCTCACTTGTATAAATGTAACATTTTCGGTGCATTTGCTAATGTGTATTGAACAACACTGGACGACAGTTAATGATGAACAAGGAGCGAACTATCTAGTATTGCACAAAAAACGTGCCTTTAGTGTTTAAGCTGAATGTTCTTTTTGTGTACTTCAAGTGAGACTAAAGTATTGGTATTTAATGAGTTTTGCTGCACAAACGGGGTGAGTGACAAGGTTTAAAAACAGGGGGACAAGTGCAAACTTTCATTTGACAGTTTGAAGAAAAAAGGAAAGAAATGGAGCAACACAG
>NW_019233214.1:348539-370459 GCF_002742605.1 Olea europaea var. sylvestris | reverse complement strand
CCCCCACCCAACAAAAAAAAAAAAAAAAGTGAAAAAAAAAAAGAGGAGAGGAAAGGAGCCACGTTGGCAGCACCTGTCAAAAGCCTTGTCGCCTTATCCTGTGGAAGGAGCAAAACTGGTATTTAATTACCAGATTAAACCAAAATATTTGTATTTGAGATGCACGAATTCAGCAAATGCAACTCCTATTGTTTCACATTGAAATGAGTTCTTCCAATTTTATGTGTGTATTTTGTGCATTGGATAATATAATTGATAGGGAGAACAAATCAGGATTTGTTTCTCTTTTCTTCTAAAAATACATGATTTCGAGCTAATTTCTATGTTTTTGTTACATCTGGACGAACATTTCTCCCTTTGGTTTAGCTACCAGTTAATCCAGAGTTTCAACTGCAGATAACAATTGAGATGATGCACCATCATAAACTTCTATGGGAAGCTTGGAACTCCAATATGAGACATAATTCTTTAACAATTGGGTTCTAGCTTCTACGGGAAAGTAGCATTTTATGAGTAATAGGCCTCACGGAATGATATTACTTTTTAAGTGCTTTTGAGTAATAGGCCTCACGAAGTGTGTAAATAAAAATAATGTTTGATCTACTTATAAGTATAATCAACCTATAATTTGAAATCAAAGTTAAATATTAATTTTAACTATACATTCATAACTAAGTGTTTGTTTGGTACAGATTTTAAGTCAATTAAAATCAATTTTTTGATCGTTATTTCATTATTTCAGCTGTTATTTTTGAATTCTTCTATCACGGGCAGCCCACTTTATCTTTAACTGTCAAAAAATTAATTATGAAAATTCTTATCAAACAAGCACTAATTATCCACACATTCTGCGGATTCCAGTAATCATAATTTTACCCAAACATAAGTAATAGATGCAACGAAATGGAGTTGAATCTGTAGAAGTTGCTTGTAAAGTGAAGGATGTTTCACAGTAAATGTAAGAATTTTTACAATGATAGATCATCAAAGATCCGAAAGTTAGCTGAAACAATGTGCATTGCATTTAGCTTCAACAACATTTCATTGTTTTCCTTCCCAGAAGAGTAATAAACATATATTAACAATTTCGAGCAAATGAGTATCAAGAAAAAATCATGCCATCTCTTCCGTTCTTTTCTCTTCAAGCAATGGAGTTGTGTCCGACTTACCAACTGTAGGAACTGGATGATTGCTGTCATCGTTAAACTTGTCTTCACTGTGAAGAAACACACCTGCCAAAGTGGAAAAGGGTTCGAAAAACCTTCAATTCTAGTCATCAACAAATTTGCTCAAGCTTATATATAAGATGATCCCATCAAATGGAAAATTAGCAGAAAAGTAAAGGTTGGCTTGTCACTTCTTACTAAATTTCCTTGTGACAAACGAGTGGTAATATGACAAAACTCAGGGAAGTAAATGTTAACCTCTTTACCTATAAACCATATCCCAGCTGCCAGGAACAGAATAGATGTTAGAATAAGAGCGGATACCCTCCAATTGTTAATACGATCCTGCAGAAAGCAATCTTGATCAGGAGAATATCATATAATATGGGGATAAGTAATTTCACTCGAGACAAGATATGAAAAATTATTTTATAGAGCTTATTATGTTTTCTTTTGATCAGTGGTATACAACAACAATTTAACGGAATATAAGAACCTTCATAAAAATACCCAAGGAAAGATATAATAGTGACTGTATCGGGGAAGAACGGGGTTATTAATAATCAATTCCAGAAACTAAGCAGACCTGAATAAGCCCAACAAGAGGAGAAGAAGGCACATCACCAAAAATGTGAATTGAGACAGTTGACATAGCCATAGATAATGGTCTCAAACTAGGCTTCACAGTATGTAGGCACACAAAATTTACAGGGGCCTGCAGTGGCAATATGACATTAGTGTTAACCAGTAGTCAATGACAACGTGATTGATAAAAAGGAAAAGTGACTTCACGTACATGAAAATAAACAGGTTTTTGAAGTAAAGTGATATGCCAAGAACCAAATTTCAAGTTCACTTTACTCTTAAAATCCAAGCTACATATGAAAAATAATCGTTGTCCTATGCTGCATATTAATAAAAAAATGAAACCTTCGTATTCTATCCTCACTAGCACAATAATACAGCTCAAATTTATAACATACTGGCAATTTATCTATTATCAGACTGATAGACTACATGTGGCGTTGACAAGATTCAGTCAATAGAAAATTTACCTGAGTGGCAAATACCAGCAGCTCTCCTATTGAGAAAAGAGCCAAGAAAGCATATAGGCTCTTAAAGCAAAAGGAAGTGAAGCAAAATATTGCTCCAAATAATGTTGCAAATGATAGAAGCTGCATCAAAGACAATGCGTAAGATTTAGGGTGAACTTAAATGAACCATGTGAATAGAAAAATTGAGAACACTGGATCTTAGATGCATCTTGAGATGGTCAGTCCAGAAGAGGCAGATATTTTACTTGTGTTCGATTTTCGTTCCGTGTTGTTGTTGCTCTTAGTGACACGAGATTAGGTGTCTAATCCATATTAATATTCGATGAAACTATTCTTCATCGCAAACTCTCCAGTTATTAAATTATTCTGTGTGCAATAATTCACATATTCTAGTTTGCAGTCCTAATAAACCTAAAAAAATCAGTCCCTTGAGTGTCACCAAAAGAATTAGGCAGTATAATTTCAGCCTTCAATAGTCAAGATTCATTTGCAACGAGCATCTGTATCTTATTATCCTCTTTGTTTATCAAGTTTCTAGGTTATATCATCATCTAGCTGGAGGAGACAAACTGTTCTAGCAGAGGTTCATTAGTGTATTAACATTTGCTTTATGTAAATTCAAAGTAACAAAAGAATGGAATCTAAATATGTACTAAGATTCTCAACCAAATGTTATGCAGAAGTAAGTTGCAAGCGGGCCCACCTTAAAAGCATTAGATATTGTGGAAGTAATAAGATCAAGGACAAAACCACCTGCTAGTGTTCCCAATATTCCACAAACTACTGTAACACCTCCAAACATAATATCTGCATTACTCTGGTAAAAGTAAAACAAGTTTCAAATGTTAAATAATATAGTATAAATTTTATGTGACAAGAAAAGAGGTGTTTCATGTCAAATAATGATGACATGAAAAAAATAATAATATTAAAAAATAATAAATTTGCCACTAAAAGCTTACCATGTGATATATATTATAACCGGCCTTGGGTCCCCAATAGGAATACGCACCTATGACAAAATTATATGCTATGTAACCTGCAATAGTATAGAAAAATCAAGAATTTGAATGCTAGGAAACCAACTTGCTTATTTTAGTGGTTATAATTATTTACAGCAAGTCAGTAATCGTTGCTTGTCACTTTTTAGCTACAAACGTCCAAGCACAAAGACAAGTAGAAGAGAGATAGAATCACCACTCCAAATTATTCATAGGATGAGACTAGTGTGTAAGATTTTGGCTTTGGAAGGATAAAGAATATACCAAGAACATTAACAACATAAACCTTATCCAGCAAAAGAATTTTCATATCTTCCCAAAATCTCGTGAAAATACTTGCATTCCAAGCAACTGTTAACCTGAATAAGATACAAGGAGTACTAATAACAGATCAATTTAAGCTCAAGAAATGAACTCATGAAATCGCAGACATATACTTGAATGAAATTCAAACTAAATGTTCATTAAGTACAGTATTAATATCTTACAACAAGCTCAAAAAATTCCTCACCCAAAAGGTTTTGAATTTTGATCTGCTGCTTCGCTTGTGGACAGTTCGCCATCTTCAACATTTGAAACTATTGCATTCATTGATAGTGTCTTTAGGTCAAATTATGAAGCACGCAAGATATGCTTTTCAAAACAATACACTTCCATTGGGGGAAAAAAGGGAAGAAGTAGAAGAAGCAAAAGAGATGCCCAAACCAATTCCACAGCTTACGGTGATGGCTGAAGGGGCAACTTCCAGATGCATAGTAATGAGAAGGTGCACGGCGATGGAGATAGTGAGGTTATGGGGATTGTAGGGAAGGGTTTTTTTTTCCTTTTCCAGGACTGATATTTATTGGGTCTCTCCTTTTTAGATGATGCTCATTGGATTGTTTGCACAAAAATTAAATTGGTTGTAGATGGATTGGTACAAATTCAGACTCCATAAATTTATCGGGGGTCTCTGGTCACCCATTGAGAATTGAGTGAACTCATATCCCAACTATATCAGGTGGATTTGGTGACTTGGATGGAGAGGGTGAATTTTCCAGATCTAGCTTCACCAATCAGAATTCTCCAAACATGGAAAGTCATTCTTTAGTGCGTTTAGAGGAATCCTTCACAAGCTCTCTAAAATAATTCACTCCACAACAGCTCAGAGACAAATTATTATCGGATAATTGATGCATCAAAAATAAATGTCGAAGGGTTTGTATCCAGATCAGAGCCTACCACCCTATGCATTAGGCCCGATTTTGCAATTATTACTCAACAGTAAAGATTGGTAAAAAATATTATCGCGTAGTCTTAATGCGTGATAACAGTAAAATCTTGCACCTTGATCTTCCGGGCCATCCTGCAATGTTGATGCTTTTTTGGATCCAGCAGGAGAGAAACCTGCAGGAGCAAACTATTAAAAAATAACTCGAAAGGTCTCAACTATCAAGAAATTGGCAATGATTTAATATGGACCTTTCAACTGCAAAGGTTTCATCACAAAGCCTAGTATAGCAAAAGGGAGCATCAAAATTGCCTCCCCCCAGAATGCGATACGCCAGTTGAATTGACCAACCTGTAAACAAAGAGAGAAGGAATAATTTTAGAATGGTTTGCACATTGGAGAAAACAAAAATCACGTGAAAATGAAGGCAAGAGGGAGAATGTTATAAGATATTATCTCATAGCAAAGTTAATAAAGAAATAAATTGAGAACGTACTACTCATAATGAAAGAGTAAAAGAATCTGTTGCCAAGGGAAAGCCAAAGCAGTCGTCAAGAATATACATACCAATCCACCATAAACATAGCCAACTGCAATACCAGTCGGTATACACATGTAAAATGCACCCAGCCATGCTGTTTTCTGACATAAGAAAGAGAACATAAAATGAAAAAATGAAATGAATAAGAGGCAACAATAAGTTTGATACAACCAATGTCAATGCATTAGGGAGATTGTGAATGGCCGACAGTATGGATAGAAAACGAGTATCTCATTACTCCATATCCAGATTTATTGTTCAAATACTCACGTTCATTTCATAACCCCAAAATTGTAATAACATGAAAAGAAAATGGTCATGTAAGGAATCAACTCATGGGTTAGAACTTCAATTTGTGAGTTGCACCAACCTACGTGTCATGATTTGTAATAAAATTGATGAAAAAAATCACATATAACAGATTGTGTAGCAGCACCAATAAAAAAAAAAAGGAGAAAAAAAGGATGAGAAAAGAAAGCAGATAGAGTTAGTAAAAAATATCATGTACTAAATAAGTCTGTACCAGCAACAAACCTGTGCAACTGGGGCATTATCATCGATGAATGGAGCTGCAAGACTTATGAAAGAAGCCTCACCAACACCCACTAGCCTAAATAAACAAACATCCAAAGAACAGAAAGAATTCTGAATAGGTAAACAATAAATGGTATACCAAGTAGCTGAAACAACGTTACTTACATGCGAAAAATTGTGATGGACCAAAAATTAAATGAAAAACCACAACCTGCAGTGGCAAAGGTCCAGACAGACAAACCAACTCCAATTAGCCTAAAAGGATTGACACTGCCAAGTTCAAGTAGACAAAAAAGGAACCAAAATATAGATTAGAAAAAACAGCCTCAAACTATCAATAATTTAATACAGTAGGATACATCAGTAAATTCTTCTCTCTTCTTTCAATGCCAGTATTAGGATAAAAGTGTAATTCTGGAAACAAGGTATTGTGGACATAGAAGTGCAATGGAATAAACAGACAAGATATATCATCGTATTTTTTCCTAATTATACTTTCTAATGCTATATAGCCAGACACAGGAGGGTAAAAACATATTTTGCTGGACAGATAGATACTTCAGAGTTCATATTCTATATTGATCCAACCAATAAGTACTAGAGAAAAAGTTAAGAAATATAACTTGATATGGTAATTTTCTATTATTTTGCCAATCAACTGAACAGATATCAACCTCAGAAAGGTTTCTACTTCTTGATAGCCATTTGAGTTTTTCTTCATAAAACAAAACGATCATTTCCGTGTACACATTATCTTGATTAATCTCTACATTCAACTTCTTGACAGTTCTAGTTTATACTATTCAAGATATATATCATGGAAGTGATGGGGAGAGCAAAAGTTGTAGCCAGCCTAAATTAATTACCTCTTGGCTAAAGATGCAAAAATTGGAGAGGATACAAGGAGTCCAACCATGAAAGCAGATGATAAAATCCCATCCTCAAAATTACTCAGGTTAAAATCACCCCTGCATAGAGTTAGAGATGATAAAGTAAGGCAGAATATATGCAGAATAATCTATTTGGTAGTTATCCTAAATGTGTAGGATTTTGGAGAATAATTGATGTGCATAAATATGATCTGTTGCATGGGATAAAACGCATTCAGGCACTGCATTGCAGAAACCCGTAGAGCTGATTTTCAATAGATTTAACAACTAGAAGGGCATCTTTACTTGTAAGTACGTGATAATGGCATATTCAAGATGCTTTGCAGTAAATAATTAACAGAAATACAAATTCCCTTTTCACCACTGATGTGTTTTTTCTTTCTTTTCTTCCCATTTTCTTGTTTAGGTTTATTTCTTTTCTTTTAGAGAAGGAGGGGGTGGGGAGGTGGGGTGAAGGTTGTAACTTTCGCTATGTGATGCAAATCTTGAAGGTATAGCATATGTTTGGTCGGGTGAGAAAGGTGGTAAACATGATGAGAAGTTTGATAGATGAAAAGAAGATGATGATAGTTTAACCTTCTTAGTTCTGTACCACCTTCAACCCCCTTCAAATTATTTGGGAGGGAATAAAAAGAGCTTGGAAAGTTAAGGTTCCCCTTTCTCTTCATTTCCTCCTTTCTTTACCAAACAAGGGGACATAATCATTTTCCACTGTCTGAATGTAAACACAGGCTAGTGGGAACAGGACACTGGGTAAAACGATTAGGAGCCCTCATGTCACTCCTTTCAATAATCTGTTGCCATTAACAGTTACAAGGGACATATATGGTAATAAGGGATCGCTGGATAAACAGCTTCACTGTGAAGATAAAGAGTATATAAAATGGTTAGGGATTTGTGTAAGTCAGAGAAAGGTGAACGTTATGTTGAACAAAGTGTAGCATTACAGACTCAAATATTAACCAATTGTTGGAATTGAACTTACTGAATTCCACTACCAGATGAGCATGTACCACCTTTTGTGCAAGTCTGGCGGCTCCCATTAACACCATTGCTTGCTATTGCCCCACGATCCACATAATTTAGTAAGTTAATAATACAAAACATTACAAGTAACCTGCCAGAAAAAAACAAATTGAATCAAACTAAGAGACATATTAAAAAGCAATTAATAGAAGCAGTCAGATTTATCAAGTATTACTCAATATTAAAACTCATGATAGGCACTCCCATTCTTCAATCACATCACCCTAAATTTAGAGAGCTGAGCAATAACGCGTGAACTGAACTTCAACAAAATTCAAAATTGATTGGAAATCAAACCCTAATATTTTCTATCCCTTCCATCACCTGATCTACAATTAATTCAAAATCAAAAGCCATTATCATTATGTTCGTTCCATCACCCAACTCATAAACAGTCAATTTCCTGAAGGCCCTACTAAAATATCTTCCCTCTAGATTTTTTGTTTTCCTATTAAATCCATCTGCATTTAGTTCGCGTGAATAATCACACCAAAAAATTAACTATTTTCTAAATATTATTTCCTCCGGAAAGTGTAAAGACTTCACCTTTTTGCCTATTTCTGTAACAAAACCAAACATAATTTTTTCTTGAATTAATCAAGAACCCACCACAGCACCACATAATAAGCACTTCTATGCACAAAAATAAACATTACATGTACAAAAGTGTAACCTTTTAGGAGTGAACCAAGAAGGGTTAGCGGCTAATGGAGGTTGAGGTGTATCTGTAGCCATGCCTTTCTCTGAGTCACAGCCCCTGGTGGAGGTTTCGGGTTCGATTTTGGATCGTCAAATGGGTGTTAACGTAGTCGAGGTTGTTCTCCCATGAACTTGAGATATAATACTTTTATGCATGTGTTTGACTTTTAATTTATTTTTGGATTATACTACTTGTGGATAAGAGAATGATGTGGGGGAAAAAATATTGAATAAAAAAGTTGATTTTGTTTTAAATTGATAAATATTAGAGTGAGAAGTGATATTATATAATTCATTATGTAAATTTTGATATAAATATGGAAAAAAAATAATAATAAAAAGATATTTATGACTCTTGTATTTCAAATAATTGTATTAATGGTCATTGAAATTATTTTTTAGTCATAATGATCATTTAAATTTCTAGTTGTTCTATTAATAGTGACTCGATCTAATTTATATTAAATCATGTAGCACTATTAAGCTTCAATCTGTTACAAAACGATATTGTATATTACAACGAGTCAACAAAATCAAAGAGTCAGGAATTGAGTATTCATCACATTCAAATGAAAAAACATAATATAGCTTTACAAAGTCAATTTTTGGACTTAAAAACTGTATGGCTAATCCACGTTTTTTAACAATGATTTTGCTACTCATAATAAATCATTTCATTTTGTGAAATGTTGACATGAATTTAATTTACATTTTTATTGAATGATCATTAGTGTAACAATTAAAAACCTAAACGATTGTAACCGTAAGAAAATAACTTGATTGACTATTAGTGTAATTACTCAAAACTTTGATGACCATTAGTGTAATTAACCCATCAATCCTTGAATATGTTTTTTCATGAAAAAACGTAATTATTTGAGGATTTTTTTCTTTTCTCTTTTTTTTTTTTTGGGGGGGGGGTGTGGTGATTCTCAAAATTTCAAAAAAAAAAAAAAAATAAAAATTAATTTTTTTTTTTTTTTTTTTTTTTGAGGAGGGGGTGTGGTGATTCTCAAAGTTTCAAAAAAAAATTAAAAATTAAAAAAAAAAAATTTTTTGAGGAGATAGTGTGGTGATTCTCAAAATTTCAAAAAAAAAAAAAAAATAAAAATTAATTTTTTTTTTTTTTTTTTTTTTTTGGGGGGGGGGTGTGGTGATTCTCAAAATTTCAAAAAAAAAAAAAAAATAAAAATTAATTTTTTTTTTTTTTTTTTTTTTTTTTTTGGGGGGGGGGTGATAAATTTCAAATTTAAGGAGAAATTTTAGTGTGCTTGGGAGTAAAATTTAAGGAACTATAAGCGATGAATCTCACAGGAATGTATGAATTGAAAGTACTTTTTATCGACTTAAATTATTCGTGTTTTATAAAATGTTAAGAGAATATATTGCTACAATTCATGATGATTTGATAAGTTAACTAGCAAAGATTGGCAGAAAAAAAAGCACGTCCCTCGTGTGTACATTGGATCACATAAATTTTTTAGAGGAATTCTCCGCTGCAAGCTTACAGCATTGATGATATCAGGGAAGGTGACTTTGTTTTCTTACTTCTACCGGGCTGTGTTTCTTTTCTTACTTTTACTTGGCTGTGATATATTTTATCAGAACTCTCGCTTCGAAATTTTACTAGTTATATGAGTTTTCTTTGAACATTTTTTTGGGTTCTAGCTGTGATAGAAATATGAAAACTAGTGTATGTTTTCCATTGATTAAGCCCAGATCTCTAGCTGATTCTAGGATGATCATGTACGAAAGCTATTGTGGGGTGTATGATCAAGTGCTTCTCCTTCCAAGGTTATGATTCTTGTCTGATAATTAAAAAAAAAAAAAAAAAACTAAATCAAATGGCAGAGAAAAGAAAACATTAAAAAATAATACTGGTTATGAAGGAAAAAATAGGCTGAAAAAAGAACATTTGCTTCAATAAAGCAATCTGCTTTTGACAATAAGTTTATATACAGCAGAGTGAGTTCCCCCAAAAAATTAAACTTTGTATAAAATCCTTGAATTTCTGCTTCCAATTCTGTTTGCCCCTTCCCATATTACTGTTTCTAAACTGCAAAACTTAAGCATCTCCAATGGCAAAACAGCACTTCCACACCATAAACAAGGGACCAGAATCAGTCAACTATAGATAGAAACTACTAACGTTTTGTCCACTGTACCATTCAATAGGTTTAATACGGCATGCTAAACATGCACTTGAGGTTCCTCAATTGTAACTCAAAGTTACAGAATCTGTTCAATCAATATTGTCGAGGTGAGCTCCAATATGATTTTTACTATCTATCTCACAGTAAAAAACACCTCTGCCCTCTATATCCTCCAAATTACTGAGCTCACTATCATGAGATGACTGGCCAACTCCCGATTGCGACTTTGACATGCAGCTTTCCGTTGTCGTTTCCACCTTTAGGGTTTCATCTTTTAAAGAGGCCGACTTTACTAGTGTACGAGCCTCAACTAAGTCTGCAACTCTCACCTTCAAAAACATTGTTTCTTTAAATGTCAAGAATTTGTCGGTCTTAGATGTTGATTATTTTGACATATGTGACAAAAGGACAAAACGAAGTGAATGCGTGGAAGATACTTAAAAACCATAAAAATCTTCTGAGATCATTTGCAGTTACTCTCTATGCTATCATTTAAAGGCCAAAGGATCCCAACCCTCGTAATATAGATGTAAACTATTGCTGTGCATTTATACCTGCAATGGCTTCATCACTTTTGAATCTTGATCATCAGTTTTCTCTAGTGAATCTCGAGCTTGTAACTCCATCGAATCTCGTACTAGCTGACTAAGAAATGTTACATCATCAGACATAACACCAAGCCCTTTCAATAGTTTGGAGCCAAGCTGTAAACTTGTCTGCAAAATAAAACATAATGAGAATCTCTGCTAAAATTGGAAGTTATCTACCTTGGATCAATTCAGTGTACCTCAGCATTTTCAAGAATGGCATCCGTTGCACCTGCTTTCTTCAGATCTAACAAATGCATCATGTCCTGAGCACGGGCATATATAGGAACCTGAACAGTAAGTACAGGTTTCATCCATGCATCAGCACTGTGAAGAATACGGACTTTTCAATTCATCCAAATTTCATTTCTTTGGATAATAAGTTGAATTGAATGTTCATACTTCTCTATGTTTGGCATCAGCATAACAATCTCAACTAGCTCAAGAAGAGTTGGAGCTTCACAAGGTGGAAAAAGAACCTAGCTTTTTTACACTTTTAAGAAATGTAGAAGAGGGTTTTGAATTACAAATATCTGCCCAAAATGTACATTGTGCGTCTGCACACCTTCACTACTATTGTTTTCTTATTTTCTTCTTTTCACCATTTCATAACTAGCATTCAGCGTACTTGGAGATAAGTGAAAAATGTACCGAAGGGTAGGCAAGCCGAATCCGCTGAACAGCTTCAATTGTCCTCTTTTTCCCTGTATACATGACCATTACAGCTTTTGGAGAACTAACGCCAGCAGACTGCAAAACTGCTGGACGGGAGCCATCCCCATAAAGAACAGGGAAACCAAGTTTTCTAGATGCCTGTTACGGTGACAACAAAATAACATTATGCAATCCACAACCCTTATTTTGAGAACAAAGACCAGAAAGAAAAATATTAGACAATATTTTCCTTTTGATCAGAGCTATGCTAAGTAGAAAGTTTGTGAAAAAGAGTGTGGCATGATTTGGCACTGTAGCAAAAATAGATACCAACTCATGAACAATTACGAGAAGAAAACTATGTCCAATCAACAACTAAAGATGATCCATACAGGAAGGAGAATACAAGTTATGATCTCTTCACTAGGAAAATGAGAATTCTATTTCCCACTTTATTAGGACTTTAGCAGCACTTGCCTTCACAACGGAAGTGTCAAGATCAAAAGCAACATAAGGCCATCCCCCAGTGTCACCATCTAGCAATGGAGTGGACAAGAAATTGGCAAGCACCTTTTACAGGAGCAAGGTTAAATTAATTCAACTAATAACATTGTTTCAACTAAAAAGGCACCTGAGAGAGTAGCTTACCTGACCCTTCTGCCCAAACCCAACAATAACGACTGGCTCACTGGCATCAAAGTTTACTGTCTCAGCAGTTTTCTGCATCAGCATATTTTTCAGTCTAAGAACTCAAGAGGAAAGAGATTTTACAAGTATCTGGTAGATAGAGAAAAAAATTATACGATAACCAGAGAATTCCAATTGTCTGTCTCAAATATCTTCTTGTCAATAGAATGTCTAACGTAGAGAAGCATGACAGCTGCCTCAGAACTGTAATACAAACTTTTCTCCAAGTTTTGTTCGAAAGGGTCATCATACAAGAAACAAACCGATATTTCATACTATCACTAAGGGATTTGGATCAAGATTTTGTCATATCAGGATGATTGACATGTGACTTTCTAATTGTGCGTAAACATCATGGTATGATAATTGGTGACAATGAGTCCCTTTGACACCGATGTTAACAATAAAAGGTTCACCGGCAAAAGCAATTAACGCCTTCTCTATTGAACAGTAACTTTCTTATAACTGTTGTATAATGAGACTCAGTACAGTAACAGCTACTTACATTGTCATCTTCAAATTTCTCACCAATATAATCAGCTGCCTTTCGTCCAAGATCATTGAGTAGGGGTGTAAGTGCCATAGACATGACAACAACAATTATTAGAAGCTTATTCAGTTCAAGTGGCAGCACCCCAAGCCTATAATGAACAGAAAAAAAGTTAACTGTAAAAGAAAACCTTAATGACTAGACAAAGAAGATTATATTCAAGCAATGTAGATCATGACTCACCTGTTTGCTAAAGAAAAAACTACAAATCCAAATTCGCCTCCTTGGGAAAGTAGCAAGCCTATCCTTACACTCTCTTGGAGAGTTAATCCAACTCGGGGACCTATGGCTGTTATAATTAGTGTCTTGATAGCAATCAAACCACCCAACAGCGAAAATACATTTGGCCACTCTCGCAAAAGGAGCTGCATAGAATTAGTGCACATGTAGAAGATAAATAGATTTCCAAAACTTGAACTCTTAACAAAATATTAGCAATGCAAAGAACCATTCACTAACAAAATCAATGACAAAGTCAAACAGTTTAAGCAATTTTGAAACGAGTTTTACGGTGTACATGGTGAGTTACCATGTTTTATGAACCCATATCAGAATATATTAATACCTCAGCGTGTGTATATACTGCATGATGTCAGAGTACATTAATACCTCAGTGTCAATAGAACTCCCAGTTGTCACAAAAAATAACCCAAGAAGTAATCCCCTGAATGGCCTTATATCAGCTTCAATCTGTGTACGGAAGTTTGTTTCTGCCAAAAGAGCCCCAGCTAGAAAAGCTCCTAGCTGTAAATCCACGACATAATCAGAAATATATCAACCCAATGATTTCAATCTGCCTTAATTCAAATTTGAGGAAGTATATCAACCGTGTCACTGAAGCCCAACTTCTGTGTTAAAAGTGATGTCCCTGCTACAGTCAGTAAGCAGAGGGCAACAAAAGCTTCTGAACTTCTTGTGTCTGCAACAACCTAGTGTCAACAAATATAATTTAGTTTCTACATCACAAAACTAAGCTCAGTCTGGATCTTTATTTCACCCGAGTTATATGTTTTTGTGCATACCTCAAATACTCGCCTCAGAAGGTATTTTCCTCCCAGAGAAAGCAAACCTAGTCCACCTAAAGCTTTTAAACTTTCTTTGGCAAGCATTGGCCAGATGCTTTCTTCCACCAAATTCTGCAGATGATAGATTTCAAAGCTGTAAATTATCTGTTCAGTGCAGTTGTGTTATGCAAGTGGAACTAAAATCAGCAAACAGTAAACAAAATAAGAACGCAAACAGTTGAAACATGTTGACACCATGCACTGATGACACAAGTAGCTTGCTGCAAAATGCACAAACATATCTGCATTCCATCAATAAGGTTGAAAGTTCATTGGTTGTCATGCTTAAATACCGAACATCCTTGCCATATGATTCCCATAATACTAAGACCTAATTTCAGTCATCACGGTTACTACAAACCTTGATCAGGCCCTTAATCCATGTATCTTGGATAGTGTTGAACATTAACTACAGTTTTGAGCATACTTGAGTTGAGATGTCAACCAGAAGGCAAATGCAATGAGATTTCAATAAATAAACAATTTTTCCTACTTCAAAGAAAGATACTGATTGCTCTTGCCCTTTCCCTTAATTCTGAGATAGAGAACCATGCTCCCAATATAAAAGAAAAAAGAACTAAACGTTAGTTTGAAGAAACTCTTTTCAAGATTCAACCTTTTCAACACTTGACATACCTGGCTCTCCAACACTGGCAGTATGACAAGGAGAGGGACAACTGCTATGTCCTGCAAATATCAACCAGTAGGGACCCAAAAAGGTTATTGACTTGATACTTTTTGATGCACTGTACATGACCAGCCCTAGCCAATCAGGAAAACAGACGGGAATAGAAACAGATTTCGGGAACTTCCAGAAAAAGAAAACAGTTTAAGGTGTAAAATTGTAAAAAGCGAATATAGAACCTGCAATAGAAGTATCCCTAGGGTTGCTGAACCAAATCTAGTTGGAAGTTCTCCCTTTTCTGCGAGAAGCTATAAATTACATGTAAGAATAATTGACATTAGCTTAAAGAAGTTTAAACAAAGAAAAGAATAATGCAACCAGCCCATTCTCAAGCAATGGACGTACACTTCTATTACCATGTCATATCATTCGATGCAAATTCAATCAACTCGAGAACGAGAAAAAGATCCAGTTGAGAACACCATCAAATCAGAATCAGGAAGCATGCATATTTTGTCATTTGATTATACGAATCAATTAAATCAAAAGACCTGTCGATGGAAATATGCCCTCATTTCCCTCTCAAAACAGTCAACATGGAATCTTGCAACTCTCATTGTGCAATTTGACTAATATCACTTTCGGCCTAAAATGCAGTATATGTTCTCACAATGTTGAATACATTCATCACGTCAGACAAGTTTAAAATTACAAATCTTAAAAGAAATAGAAAAATGAATAGATGATATGGCCTGCTGCAGAATAATACACGGTGATGAGTAGATTGTGTTGTGCATGTGGTTTTTATAAAGTGGAAGGTCCTAGATCAAATGGGCCGATGTCGGCGCGGAGCGGAGCGACAGCATCGGCCTTGTGCGGGTTTAATTCACCGTCTGATTGTTAGGGACGCTGAATGGGTTGGGGTGCAGGGGTAACGCCCCCGCGGTACGGTACAGAGGTATTTTCTGTACGGACTTTAAAGTCTTATATGGGCTCAGGCTAGGGTTAGTATAAATAATATGTTGTAACCCTATTTTTCACTACTGAATAAAGAAATCTCCGCTTCGCTCTTGTGGACGTAGGCACACCGCGGAACCACGTAAATTCTTGTATTGATTATCTTTTTCATCTCTTTAATATTGCAAATAAAATCCAACAACTGGTATCAGAGCCAGGTTCAAATGGCGGGTTCTTCGATTGCAAAATTCGATGTGATGAAGTTTGACGGATCTAGGAACTTTGGATTATGGCAGCTAAGGGTGAAGGATTTGTTGGCGCAGCAAGGGATGGTGAAGGCACTATCTGGGAAAAAATCAGAGGGTACGTCAGATACTAATTGGGAAGAGCTCGAGGCGCGAGCAGTTGGTACAATTTGACTTTGTTTGGCGGACGAAATCATGTATCACGTCATGGACGTTAAGTCTCCGGCGGAGGTTTGGGAGAAATTGGAGAGTCGTTATATGTCGAAATCTCTCACGAACAAGCTGCATCTGAAGCAGCGGCTGTACGGGTTGAAGATGTTGGAGGGTACGGATTTGATTCAACACACCAATGTGTTCAATCAAATCATCAGTGATCTATTGCGACTTGAAATCAAGTTTGATGATGAAGGCAAGGCAATGATTTTGTTGTGCTCACTTCCTCCTTCGTATGACCATCTAGTGACCACGTTGACATGGGGTAAAAGGACTCTCGAATTGGAGGAAGTCACATTAGCCCTGTTAGCCTACAACCAGCGAAAGCTACGTACTGGTGAAACTTCACAGGGTGAAGGGTTGATCGTAAAGGGCTACCAGGATCGTGGGAGAAGGAAGGAAAGGGGTGTTTCTTTTAGAGGGAACACAAGATCAAAATCTAGGAATCAAAACAAGAAAAACATCAAGTATTACAAATGCCATCAGATGAGCCACTTTAAGAGAGACTGTCCCATAAGAAGTAGAGTGATGAAATGAAAGGTGATGGGCCTCAAACTCAGCTAGTGTTGCAGAAGGAGACTCAGATTCTGGAGATGGAGACATGTTATCAGTCTCTGCTGGTAATTCTGTAAAATTAGGTGACTGTTGGGTACTTGATTCAGCATGTTCATATCACATGTGCCCTCACCGAGATTAGTTTCATTCATATCGTTTCGGTTATTTTGGATCTGTTCTGATGGGTAATGATGCATCATGTAAGGTCATTGGAATGGGGTACATAAATTTTAAAATGTTCGATGGTGTGATAAGGACCTTGGAAAATGTTAGGTATGTACCTGAGTTGAAAAAGAATATAATTTTTTTAGGCACTTTAGACACAAATGGTTACTCTTATAAGTCAGAGTGTGGGACTCTAACAGTGAAGAAAGGGGCAGGGTTAGAAATTAGTAGGGAATATCTAAAACTACTCGGGGATACAGTTGTAGGTGGAGTTGCTAAAGCAGAATCTGAGTCAAATGACACTCTTCTATGACATATGCGACTGGGGCATATAGGAGAACGTGGCATTGTTGAGCTTCACAAGAGGAATTTGCTGAAGGGGGTAAAATCATGCAAGCTAAATTTCTGCAAATTCTGTGTACTTGGAAAACAGTCCAGAGTACAATTCAAGATGGGAAAGCACAAGACAGAGGGCATGCTTGATTACGTGCACTCAGATGTTTGGGGACCAGTGAGGGAGTTGTCCAAAGGTGGATCTCAGTATTTTATTACTTTCATTGATGACTTCTCTAGAAAAGTTTGGGTATATTTCATGAAGCACAAGTCTGAAACTTTTGCCAAGTTCAAATTATGGAAAGCAGAAGTAGAGAACCAAATGGGTAGAAAAATTAAGTATCTGATGACAGATAACGGTATAAAGTATACAAATTTACAGTTTCTGAAATTTTGTAAGGAGCATGGTATTCAGCGACACTATACAGTTCGCAAGACACCGCAACAGAATGGTGCGGAAAGGATGAACAGAACAATTGTAGAACGGGCAAGATGTTGGAGGTTGATGCAGGGCTCTCGAAGAGTTTTTGGGCAGAAGCAGTGAACATAGCATGTTATGTCATAAACAGATTACCACAAGCATCACTAAATGGGAAAGTTGCAGAGGAAGTTTGGACAGGTAATGAAGTTGATTATTCTGAATTGAGAGTATTTGATTGTCCGGCTTATGTGCATGTATCTAGTGATCAGCGATCTAAACTTGATCCAAAATCAAGAAAATGCATTTTTCTAGGCTATGTAAAAGGTGTAAAGGGATACAAGTTTTGGGATCCAGAGGCAAGGAAGATGGTGATAAATAGGGATGCAGTATTTGATGAAGCATTCATGCTTAAAACTTCTATAGATAAAGAGAAGCTCAATTCAGACGAGGGCAGAGGTAAGAGCCAAGTGGTGCAAGTAGAGCTAGACAATGTTAACACAAAAATTAATGCTTAGGGAGTAGATAGTTCTGGGTCAGAGGTGGAGTAGTATCATAGTGTTGCCTTAGATAGACCATGTCGCACTATCAAGCCACCATCAAAGTATGGATTCGAGGATTCGATTTCTTATGCACTCATTACCAGCAATAGCGATCCTATAATTTTTCAGGATGTCATTGGTAGTCAGGAGAAAGGTATATGGATAGAGGTTATGACGGAGGAAATTGAGTCACTGCATAAAAATGATACTTGGGATTTGGTGGAGCTTCCAGAGGGGAAGAAACAGATAGGGTGTAAGTGCGTGTACAGAAAGAAAGAAGCAATATCAGAAAAGGAAGGAGAAAGATACAAGGCTCGATTAGTAGCAAAGGGATACTCACAGAGGAAGGGAGTAGACTATGATGAAATTTTCTCCCTGGTCGTCAGACACACCTCCATCAGGATAGTTTTGGCAATGGTGGCTAATTTTGATTTGGAGTTAGAGCAACTGGATGTGAAGACTACTTTCCTTCATGGTGATTTGGAGGAACAGATTTTCGTGGAACAGCCAGAAGGGTTTTTGGAACCAGGAACAGAGAATCTTGTGTGTAAACAGAAGAAGTCTTTATACGAGCTTAATCAGTCTCCATGGCAATGGTACAAGAAGTTCGACTCTCATATGATTCAAATTGGCTACAGTCGTTGTGAGTATGATTGTTGCGTTTACTACAGAGTTCTTGAGGATAACTCATATATTTTCTTGATGTTGTATGTGGACGACATGCTAATTGCTACTAAGAACATTGAATCTTTGTTGAGCAGTAAGTTTGATATGAAAGATTTGGGACCGGCTAAGAAAATTCTTGGCATAGAGATCAACAAAGATAGGAAAGCCAGAAAATTATGGGTGTCTCAGAAAAATTATTTAAAGAAAGTGTTAGAGTGGTTTAGCATGTCAGATGCAAAATAAGTTGCTACACCACTTGCAAATCACTTCAGATTGTCTAATAATCAGTGCCCAAAGAGTGAAGAAGAAGTTGCAGAGATGTCAAAGATACCTTATGCCAACGCAGTTGGATGTTTGATGTATGCAATGGTGTGTACCAGACCAGATTTAGAACATGCAGTCAGTGTGATTAGTAAGTATATGACTAATCTTGGTAGAGAGCATTGGAGAGCTGTAAAGTGGATTTTCAGGTACTTGAAAGGTACAATGGAGTGCGGGATCATGTTTGAGAGACAACATGGTGATATTTCAGTTCAAAGATATGTAGATGCACATTATATAGGGGACTTGGATGACAGAAGGTCCCATACAGATTTTGTTTTCACACTCGCAGGTGGGCCCATATGTTGGAGATCAATGGTACAGTCACTTCTGGCATTATCTACAACTGAAGCAGAGTATATAGCGGCAACTGAGGCAGCCAAGGAATTATTGTGGTTGAAAGGGCTTGTCAGAGAACTTGGAATCAAGCAAGATAGAATGAAGCTGTACTGTGATGGTCACAGCGCCATCTTCCTTGCGAAGAATCAGATTTATCATGCAAGAACCAAGCACATTGATGTGAGATTTCATAAGATAAGAGAATTGGTTACTTCAGGAGAGCTGTTGTTAGAGAAGGTGCATACCTCAGAGAATGCAACAGACATGATGACAAAGCCAATCACAATGGATAGGTTCAAGCACTGCTTGAACTTGATTAACATCTCTAGATGTTAAAGAGGACGTGTCCCAACCCATTGGTCCTAGATGGTGTGGTTTTTCCAGGTTATGTTTTTTCTCCTAAGGGGTGAATATTCGCCAAGGTGGAGATTGTTGTGCATGTGGCTCATATAGAGTGAAGCACAAGTCCTGGATCAAATGGGCCGATGCCGGCGCGGAGCGGAGCGCATCGAACGAAACGGAGCGGAGCGACGGCATCGACCTTGCGTGGGTTTAATTCACTGTCTGGTTGTTAGGGATACTGAATGGGTTGGGGTGCTGGGACAACGCCCCTACGATACGGTACAGGGGTATTTTCTGTACGGGCCTTAAAGTCTTATATGAGCCCAGGCTAGAGTTAGTATAAATAATATGTTGTAACCCTATTTTTCACTACTGAATAAAGAAATCTCTGCTTCGCTCTCGTGGATGTGGGCACACCGCCGAATCACGTAAATTCTTGTGTTAATTATCTTTTTCATCTCTTTAATATTACACATAAAATCCAACAGATTGCTCTTCTAGTAGCAGATACCATTTTCAACCAAGGAACAGTTTAGAAGTCGTTTAAATCTAAATACCTGAAGAACAAAAGCTGAAGAAGACAACGAAAGAGCAGCGCCAATTACTACAGCCTCATCGATGCTTCTGATATTGACCTGCAATTTTCAAAAGCAACATGCAGATAAAATAGAAAGATTACGGCGCAACACAAATCACCATGTACAAATGAATGAATTTTAATAATAAAAAAGTGCGATACCAATGCATAAATTGTAATCCTTGAATGCAGCCAGATTGGGAAAATCACAATCCGTTATACATTATAACAGTTCAAATATGTAATCATAAAAGACTACCATACCAAAGAAATCCATGAAGAAAACTAGAACAAAAGCGAACTAGCATAATGTTTTATTTTGGCTTGGGGCTGTGATTCTAAGAGAATCAGATCTTGATGTGCTGTAGAAAGAATCAGCAGGAAGAATTGGTTAAATATTTAGTGAACTTCGTTTCCAAATTGTTGTCACACTTCAAAAATCAGCATTTTAGCGTTTGGTAGACAAAAGTTGCTGTTCAATCTTCATACCATTACTAATATGCACATTGGTTATAATAATATCATTTTGTATTATTATTATTATTGTAAATTTATTTAAACTTATGTATTATTGTATTATTATAATAATACAATATAAAATATGATCAAATAATATGTTAAGACAATGTATTCACCATAATTTACTTAAAATGAGGAAAAAAATAATATATATTAAATCTCAAAATTTCTAAAATTACAAAATAAAATATACTCCATCTAGCAGAAAAATATTAAAATAATTTAAATGATGGAAGGATGCTTATTTTGAAATATCTAAGACATGAAGGAATTAATTTAATTAATAGGGTTTAAATTGATATTTAAGTTGATAGATAATTGAGGAAGTTAAAAGCAATTAGATGATACAGATTGTTCTATAAACACGTTTTCTTAATTTTACCACAGACCTAAGATTGTCGAATAATTAGAAGTTGAGCTCTAAAGTCAATCCCAAACAAGACCTTTTGGATCGCGCAAGTTAATGCTACTAATTTCAGAGTTCCCTTTAGAGCTTTAATCTTTGACTTGATTTTTCATTGATGACTTGTATTATCATGAAGATGTTAACTACCAATTTCATTTGCAAAAGATGAACTTCTTAACACAAATGTGAAACTCACCAAACCTAGGATTCCAAACAACATATAATCTCAGATTCTCGTAAGTATCAATGCAAATAAAGCAGCGACTATATCACTTCCCACCAACCGTGACGAAGGAAGAGAATGAAAAATGTTAATCATCTTCTTGGCAATAAAATGATTAAAAAATGCTAGTGAAGAGTACCTAGTCTGTAATGATGTTGAGAATTTTTTGTGTTTTGATGAAAATTTCTAAATAATAGTAGTTCAATCGCAATTCTATATTTTATCTAATCCATTCCTCCAAAGGAGCACCCAAAGGTCACTTGGATTAAAACAATACAGAAATTTTGTCCTAAGAGATCATCCATTTGCCTGGAAATTCAAGAAAAAAATGAAATAATGAAAAAGATTGATTTTTCATTTCTGAATATAAGATCAGGACAATTTACTTATGTTGCAGGTGTTCTAAAAGTTGTGATATTCGAGATAAATACTTGAATTTGCAGAGTGATGAATATGGCTTCCTACAACATGGAATAGGTTCAAAAATTCTTTATAAAAAATTTGTTTTCTACTCGATTTTTAAAAAAAATAAAATAAAATATATTGATTGATCTCTACTCAAATTTCAATAGGCACTAGTGCAAACTATTTAGTTTAAGGTTGATGGTGCATGTCTTGAACTTTTTTTTTTTTTTTTTTTTTTTTAAATTTTCCGAG